>NW_008481830.1:875326-1046776 GCF_000365165.1 Cladophialophora carrionii CBS 160.54
GAGGGGGGGGGGGCCATCCTGGCGTTGAGTTCCGCGTGGAACAGGGTAAGACGTCCATACCAGCGCAAGCAGAGATCGAACGTAGCTACGAGCCCGAAATGAAGCGGGCAAAGGCCTCCAGATGATGAATGCAGGCATGCATGCAGCTCAGAGAGAATGACAATGTCTCCATATTTCATGGGATTGTCTGGAGAGATTTCAACCTAGGCCTCGTAGATGTGCCCAGCGACAACCAGGACATTTTCCCTGGCGTCTTGGTAGGAGTCTTCGCCAGCGCAGGCCTTTTGGCCGGTGAAGCTTGGGCCAGGTTCTGGTTTGACTTCTAATCTCGCCGTCTCCTCTTGCCTTTCCTCCCCGTATCCTCCTGCACCTCATTATTCTCCTCGTCCGTGCCCTTCTTCAAGTCCTCGGGCTGCAATCCCCACGCCTCGGCATCGATCCAATCCTCTCCATCCGACAGCTCGCCTACATGGCCCTCGGATTTGGCCCACTGCCACACTTTGTCGCGCATTCTCTTCGCTTTGGTCAGTTTCGCCAGCACGGCTTCGTACCCACGCACACTTTCTTCCTGCTTTTGAATGTACATCATCAGCAGACGGCGGGTCTCCATCAACTCGTCGACAGGGATGCCTAGGCGGAGGAGGTTGCGGGGGGCGCGATGGTTCGCTGCCAGTATCGGGGGTAGGAGGAATAACGGATCGGGTTGTAAGAGGTAGGAATCGACAGAGGTGGTCGAGTGTGGTGATAGAGGAGGGGTTGCTGTATTAGAATTGTTGTTCTCGGCAGCAAGGGCTCTGGTTATCCGTCGTGTCGGTTGCGGTTGAGTCTCGTCCTCGGATGCCGATTCGCCCTCTTGCTCTTGTCCAGTGCCGTCGGCCTCTATGGCGACAGGTGCGTCGCGTGTGTCTCCAGGATCGTCCGTGTCGCTAGGCGGGATTTTTGCCTTGCTTTCCGGAATGATCGTCTCACCATCTTTGTGAATGCCATTCGTGGTGGGTCCGTCGTCCACGGGCGCATGCTCCTCTTGAGCCGGCTGATGTGTCTCTGCCTCACTGCCCTTTTTAACGGGCTGGCTGTCATTTTCTGTAGCGCGTGTGTCTGAATCCGCATCCACAGGACGCGCCGTGGCCTCCGTTTGGGTGGGCTCCGCGTAGTCATGACCATTGATGCCGTTTCTTGAGATCTCATTCTCATGGTCCCGCTTTCGCTTCTTGCCTGCTTGCTGTGCAGGAGTCCTGGGTTTGGGCTCGAACAAGTCCCAGTCGTCGGCACCTTCGGTGCTCTCCAGAGGTATCCAGGATTCGTCACCCATAAACTGTCTGCTCAGGTTTTTGGCTCGCCATAAATTTACCCTTTCCTGACGCAGCTTGTCTTCAGTTGATTTGACCATATCCGGAAGGGCAGGATCGAGAAAGGGTAGGGACAAAGTAGGGTGGGTCGCGAGCTCGGAGGGATGCTTCAGAGGGCACAAAAGTTCTGGGAGCACGAATTAACGATTGGCCCTCAGCCGGAGAGGACAAGTGCAGTACCTTCGAGGCGGACGCCAGCATAAGGGTTCTCCTCCTCGGCATCAGCATCGGCCTCTGCGTCACTTTCATCGTCTTCTAATTCATCGCCCTCTTCGTTGATTCGTATCGGGTTGCGTTGGAGGATGTAGCGCGTGTAGCCAGCATGTTCGATTTTCTATCTTCGCGGTTAGCCCTGAGGCTCACAACCCCCGCCATTTGCTGATGAGACGACATACTTGTTTATGACCTTCCGGACCATGCGCGTAAGGCAGAGCGCCTGCATGGACGTAGACGGCCCCACGGGCTAGTTTGTGGCCTCTGTTTGTCGCAGCGGAAATGGCCTGGTCGGTTGGAGCTGCGGCGTGGAGGCAGGATTAGCAGGGGACCCGAGGCGTTGCTTGCGCACAGATGTCGTGCCGTATCTTACCTTCTTTTTCGCGTCGCAGAGCTCGCTTGAGGGCCGCGATCGTCTCCGCGATCTCGACATGCTGGGGAGGCATGGTGGACGTCGAGGCCGTCCAGAGATGGGCTGGCGGGACACGATGAGAGCAGAGGCAGGATCAGGGCGCGACGCGGTGAACAAGATGGCGAGCGAAGACCAAATCGAGGAGTGAGAAGCAGATTCAGAGTCTCGTCACCCTCATCGTAGCGAGTGAATTCTAATGCTCTCCTCATGGAAGGGTGAGTTGAGTCGAGGAGAGCCGCAGGGTTGCTTGCACCTCGCTTTCACTCCTCATCCGACGGCGCACACGCCAAAAGTAGCCAATCACAACATGCCTGCCGGACCCCTGCCTCGGCCTACCTGCCCTCACGGCTGATCACCGGCCATGACGCAATGCAGAAATTTATCGCTTTTCTCCACCGGAAGCCGTGCCTGAGGATTGCGACACGATTGCTCGAACGCGCCCCGAGCTTCCATTGTGTCTGCTCTGCGCAATCGCCTATCGCCTAGAGCCTCTCACCTATCACCTATCACCTATCACCCACCACCCATACCCCATCACGCCTTCTTGCGATCCTTCTGCTTCGACATGGATCGAGTTACAGGCCTCGATTCTTTCTGCGCGTAAATCTCGGCCGTGAAGGGGCTGGGTCGAGTTAGCGATTGTGCGGACCGAGGGGCGAGACACTCACTCTTCAAATTGCAGTGCACCGAGGTACATCACAAACACCTCCAATGTGAGAAGCAGCCCAGCAACACGGCCATAGTACAAGGCAGTTCCCAAGAAGGAGAGGGTGCTGCCCCAGTACATTGGTGCGCCTGTGACGTTGAACGGGAACCCTTCCACCTTCTCATCCATGAGGATGCCGAAGTAGTCGCCTAGGTACGTGCCGGTGACGCCCAAGGCCCACATACTCGTCAGCACCAGGACATTGCCGCTCAGGAACAAGAGGACACCCAGTGCCGGTTGGTGTAGCGGCGGGTAGATGGGCTGCTCTTCCAATGCAGACTTGTAGAGCGAGTCCCGAATCACGCCGATAAGGAAGATGGTGATTGCCAACGCATAGCAGCCGTAGTAAGGCGACCCAAATGCTTTGGTTAAAAAGTGGGTTTTGTGCTCTGTCTCCGTTAGCACAAGCGCCTCATTCGTCGTCGTAGTTCTTGCCTCGTCGAGCCACGATGCTGCAGACGTTAGTATTTGAGAGGCGCCGAGTACGAATGTCGAGGGACTCACTTCCAGAAAATGGGATTGAATGCGATTGCCGCTGCCGCAACTGTCTCAACGTATCAGAGGTGCTCAGTTTAGCGATATTTTCTAGAGACTTACTGTAGAGCGACGGCCGTGAAGTGTCGAGGAAACCGGTCTTCTCTCGCCCGCTAAGGCCTGCGAAGACATTTTGTATTTTCTCCATCTTATATTATGTCTCTCTTTGATGTCTATAAGAAAAAAAGCATTGGGAAGAGAAAATGACAGCGAAGCAGATCGGGGGGAACTACTCGGTAGTACGGAGTAGTAGGCGGGCATGTCCTTGGCGGTCGAACCGATATGACGACTGCCTGCGTGCAGCATGCTTTTGCTCGCCCGTAGCGAGCACCGAGCTCTACGGAGGACCATAGACAAACTCTGCCACCTCACGCTCCTGTGTTCATGAAACTTGTCGGTGCGAGGGTTGCACAAACACTCGAGGTGAGACTCGTGCGGGATTCATTACACGATGTGATGTCTCGGCTCTCCCGGCCCTGTATGCTCTACTGCCTGCTGAGAACGATTCCTGAGGGCCCCTGCTTGGATGTACCTAGACAAGTGGGGCATGTGAGTTCCATCTTCCTCCATTGCACCCTGAGGCTCGCATACAGAACACTCCTCGACGAAACTCCTAATTTCCCCGACTACCGAGGGACTTCCAGGAACCTCACTAGCAAGACGTGGCGACTTCGAAACTGTTGGACCCATCCGCCCTGCAGCAGTTCGGATTGTTCGTCAGACTGCAGCTGACCCCGAAGCTACAGTATTTGCCATTAATTGACTGTGGAAAAGACACCATTGAGAGTGAGAGGGACAAAATACCTACAAAATACCACCGCCGTTGCAGCAGCTACCACTCTGGCTCGCAATGACTTTCAAGCCCCTGTTGAAAAAGCTCTGGGAGACGTTGAAGGTGGAAACGGCGCTGAACCCGGCCTCGGCGTGACATTCGCCAATGTTGCCCACTCTGACGACGTTTAGATTGCCCGTGCAGTAGGGATTCTGCCAGAGCTCCACGGTAAGTGTGTCGCGTTTCTCCAGCAGCTGGCTAGCCGGGCTCGTGTTGGCAGGCAGAGCGGCAACGTGGGCGATCAAAGCAAGGGCGTGGAGAAAGGGGAAGAGAGTCATGATTGAACTGTACCGTGTATCTGCTTCTCGTGCTTATGGAACGGGCCGAGCTCTGCAAATGCTGAGGCGGCGAGGCGGAGGGGCCGAGAAGGAAGATCGAGAGGAGATGAAGTTTTTTCCTGCAGAGCGGTTCACCAGAATCTCCCCCCCAGAGCATTCGACACAATCTGCGAGGCCGCATTTTTATATTTTCCACGCCCGTTCTTTCCTTGCCTTCTACGGCGCGACGTACGCGCAACCCTCCCTCTATCCGCAGAATGGCCGCGCGCATTGTACAGTAGCAGCAAAGTCGGCAGGCGGCCATGCACAGGAATCCTTGCTGCTGGCACACGTGGAGCTCCCGAACTCGCCGCTGCAGCCTTTCCAGCCCGGCGTCTCACAAAGAGATGACGTTGTCGTTGGTCCCCCATCAGACAAGCTTCTTCCAACCGCTTCAGAGAGGCACAAGGACCAAGGTGGATACTACGCAGACAGAGCTTTGCACCAGAAGTGTCCTACCCGCCATATGATATTGGTAGGCAATAGTGGAGGCAGGAAATGAGTGAACACTGCGGAATGACGTCCCAGTATAAGCTTACCACATTCAAGGTACACTTAAAGCTGACACTGTATTCGTCGTCCTTCACGAAGTTCGTAGTTGGACCTCGAGATTCCCAATCTGGACTATATACCTGACGAATCGGGATGGGGTGCGTTCTTACATTTGGTAAGCCTTTCTCCCATTTTTGCTGATGTGCGGCAGCCGTGGATCATTCACCACCTTTGTACCCTGTGTATGCTTCGTACTCGTAGACGACACGGGATCATTACGCCATGGACGATCCTTGGTCCAACATTGCGGACCGGATCAGCAGGCGGGTACTCCGTATAGATTACGGAGCTGGATTATCGCGACGAGGATGGGCCAACCGTGCCACGCGTGAAGCTTATCCAACCACCTCCATTCTTGACTCCTCATATCTTACTCGAATGTCACCGGCTTGCGCACGGATCATATTCAGATCAGCCCGTGGATCTACGTCGTCCAACAGCGGCGAGCGGAACGCCTTGGCTGTCTCCAAGGGACTGAGAGAGACACGCCTTTCAAGCAGCCAGAAGCCGTAGAAAGTGGGCGCGATGAGGACGAGCATCCCAAACGTCCAGGCAATGCCGAGGCTCCCATAGACCCAATCGGTCCGGTAGACCGTGAGATTGCGCGTTTCGACGGTCGGACTGGAGATATTGAAGGGCAGGGCACTTGCAACACTCGCGTTGTAATCTCCATAATTCGGACTGCTGGTGTTCGTATCGGTCCCGGGCGGTTTGTGCTTGCCCAGCCATCTTCCGGAGCCAGGGTCTCGGGCTGCCGAGAGGGCCATGCGGAATGTCAGTTCCCGCATCCCCTCGAGGACGTCTTTGGTTGGATCACGAAAGGCGACGTCAATCATTGCACCAGGAATAGCTACATCTCCGAGGGTTTCCAGATAGGCAGTGCCAAAGAGGCCGGACCGGGTGTAGGTGTAGCCGGCGGCACCGGCATAGCTGACGTTGACATATGTTGCGTAAAGCTCTGCCACGGTTGATGCATAGCCAAGCCAAGTGGTGCCCGAACCAGACCCATAGCTCCCTCGCTCATAAACATCGAGGAGTTCCAAGGCTTCATCCTCGAGCATCTGTCCTTGCAACTTGATCGTGGAGTTGCTGATGAGAACGGGGTATGAGATGGTGGCTGGTCGAAGAACACATCGTCGATGGAATCCTACCGTGACCGAATTGCCTTCATCCATTGTGGCTGGTCGGCCATCTTTGACGTAGAAATCCACGGTCAGCCGACTGTTCCGCCATACCTGATAATAAGTGTTAGGCACATAGAGGGGATCGCCGTTGCCGTCAGGGACAGTGTCGTGCGACAGTCCAAACGAGATATTGAATGCGTTGAATTGTACTGGTGGGTATATATCGTAGAAATCGTTGGCGAACGTCCAGTTGTATGGGGATGTCGAACAGGTGGCGGCCAGACCTGCTGCAGCAACTGTTCCGGAGCAGGAGCCAGCACAGGTCGAGTTGACGGTCATGGTGGACCGTGCCTGGAATTGCTGCAGGACGGATGCAAACGTAGGGTTCAGGACGGCGGAATCGGTGACACGTCCGGTAAAGGTGCTGGTGAACTCGCTGGGAAGTTCGGGCGCGATATTCAAGTGACTCACGGCTGTTTGTCGGCGTTGTGTTGGGACTGCCCGGCTGGCATTTTGCAGGAAGGTTCCCTGAACAGCCATGGCTGTCACAGCTACACATGCCAGAGCTATGCGGCTGATCCGCCGGTGTCGCAAGGAGAGCAGCGAGGCTGCGACGATGTCTCCGCCCGCCTGCCACCGGTCATCGATCTGGGACAGCGATCCACCTCTGATACAGAACAGCCAAAAGTCGACCTGAACACCTTGCCCATATATGTAAGCGACCGCGGGACCGAGGCCAGCAGCTATCAGAGACAGATACACAGACGGTTGCACGGGCCATGATGCGATATCATCACCGTTGGAGACGTGCAAGACAATCGCGGTCAGGACAGACAGGGCGATAATCGCCACGAACGACAATATGGCCGTGAATGAGATCTTGTGTCTTCGGGTCGCAGTATTGTCACCACTGGTCACTTTTGTTGCTGAGCCTGGATCAGTTGTTTTCCTGCGTTAAGGTCAGTCCTGCATACCGTTCCGGGATACCGGAGGCCAGTGATGGTACCTCTCCCCTCTGTTCAAGAAGCCCGTGGTTTCCATAGCGTGCCGGTGCTGAAGCGTCAAGCCTGCTAATCGGAGGTCGAACTGGGCCGGGATACTTACAGACAAAAACGGTCCCAGCAGGATATCTCGCCCTCCAAGGGCGGCAGGATGATCGATAGCTATATGGAGAGCCTCATTGCGGTCTCGTGCTCGTATGATCTGCTTGTTTGAGCGGTCTTGGCTCACAACTTGGATTGAGAGCTACTATCACACATGTCGGTAACTTGGAACGTATGATTCCTGCATGAGTTGTCTTTTGATAGTGTAGCGCCTGCAGTGTTGGGGATAGTGTCCCGGCCAGACCACTGCAGAGCCCTTCATCATGGACGGCAGCATGGGTACCCAGTATTTGGCGTCATCCTGTGCTTGCAGGGCTGATACGGATTGGACAAGCCGGAGCAGGATGGGGTTGCACCACATGTCTGGAGTAAGGCTGAAATGCCGAAACCGGGTTTGTGGCTGCAGTGTATTCAGTTATTTGGCTATTCATTAATGAATGGGGCCATTAAGCGCCGGGAAGACGCCGCTTGAGCTCTCCATATCGCCTATCCGAAGAGCAGATCGACTGCGGCCCGGCCAGCGCATCTAGCCGGATCAATGCTGCACTGGTCCAATTCTGCAGAGTGGCCACCAGGACAGCCAACGTCGGAAAGGAAATCTCTCCCGGACGTGGATGCAATACAGATGAGATCGAGAGTCCTCTATGGCATGTTGTAGAAAGTGTCGTGGTACTCAGTTCATACCTGTTCTGTTGTACCCCAGTACACAGTCCGCACGACTGGGCTAGGGGATGCAAATCCCGCAAGGCCTCCTGTTAGAAAGCTCGACTAGTACGTAAGCAGGATCCCCCAGGTCGCCAGGGAGGTGCACTGAGGTGGAGGTGGACGGGCAAGCGTGCCGGCGGTGCACGCTAGACCTCCACGCAGTCTCGATACGTAGCTCGTAGCTCGTAGCTCATGTATCATTCCTGGGGCACTCTGGTGCACTGACCTCCACCGATCGATTTCAAGACACTGGCTGAAGGCTGTACCTACAGCTCTTTCGCGACGACTTTGTGAGCGCACTTTTCTTTCCCGTGACCCAGGTCAGCGGTAATGTTGAGCTGATACAGAAGCAAGATAGCAGGCCGCGGATCGGCAATTTCTCATTGTACCGCTCATGCAATTGTTGCCGATCCTCCCGTAGTGAAGCCCTGGTCCTTAGTTACTCTTCAAGGAATGGTGCAAGATGTGCTTCAACAGGTGATTCTTGCCAACTATCCAGTTATCGACCACTAGTTCCTTGAGGTGCTTCGTGAGCTGTAGCAAGTCGACCGGGGTGGCAATCATTCTCGAGCTGCTTCCGCACAAGGTCTTTGCCGCATGAATTGCCTGATGTATGTCAACTGAAAGCGTCATCTTGCAGCTTCCCATCATAATCCGAGCGGCCATATGATAGCTCATTCAGACTTTAACCAGCAGATTGCCTTGCTTATCGACTTTGACATCTTTCCCGCCGGGTAATACTTTTAGTGTCTGTCCAAAGTACGCATCTACCACATTCAGACGCACACCAATCCATTCGTCCCTCTTGTTTGGTAAAATTCGGTAGGTCATGGTCTGCTTGCTGAGGGGAACCAAGTTTATTGCGCACGCTTTTGGGCCACTAAAGGCGAAGTCTTCGTTTGCCTCCATGGATGCATTGAAGGTAAGGAAATGCATGCTCGAATTCTCAATGGTGAAGGACAACTTGTACACTCCCGCGCCGGGCACTCCCAATCCAGGTGCCGAAGCAGTCAGTATAACCCTGGGTTCAGCCATTGGTGCGACAAGACGGGCTGCTTCGAGCACAGTGGTATTGACTTCACCCGAATCATTTCTACGCCAACCGATCTCCAGTTCCAAATCGACGGCCACGGTATGTCGATCTCCAAGGACCAGTTTCTGTAGAGTGAGGTCAAAGTCGAATATTTCAGTCTGGTCAGGCATGATCACCGTCGAGATGTTCTCCTTGCCGGTTTGTTCTGCGGCTGCGGCTGCAGTGCCTGATTCTGCCTTTGATCGAATTATACCAGTACCCGACGAACAGACTGCCCCTCCCACAATTTTGATGGCTTTCAGGAGGATTGCTTCAATCACGAGGCCTTCTGCCGCAAAGGAATAGAGGCTAGCTGCTACTGAGTACAGATGTCTCAGCCCCGACGGGGTGGCCGTCTCCGAGCTTGGTTGGGGCGCATCGAAGAAATTTGGCCAGGGATCCGTGTCTAAACGCGGAGCGAAGTCGTAGTTGGCTTCAAAAGGACGGATCACTCCAACGTCAACCGTGATCATCTTCGCGAGAGTTGTTTCCTGCTCGGAAACCAGACGGTAAGTGGCCGTAAGTTCAAGCTCGTGATCAACTGCGATGGTGGTGCCCGTGATACGTATGGAAGCGGATGCTTTGTCGGATGACAAGATTGTGCCCATTTCGCGAGCTGGCAATGTCATGATTCCCGGTGCTGAACGTGTTGCTGAAGCAGTATCTGCCCCATTTCCGGCCCAGTCGACCTGTGTCGCTCCTTCAATGGGGCTGATCAGGCGCGCCTCGAGCACAACCAACACATCGTCAGCCTCTTCATTGGTGATGTCAAAGTCAATTGTAATGGACTCATTAGTGTAGTAGGACCTTCTCAAACCAGGAGCTTCCAGCTTCAGTTTGGGTGGTTTCGGTTGTATGTGAATCGTATTGAACGCATTCGACTCGCGTCCTAAAGTTCGAGGAACCGGCATACCCTCTTTTGTCTCCCACCATTGCGCAACAGTGTGGGAGAAGTCGAAGCACGTGGCAGCAAGAGTGAATTTCTGATCGTTGAGTATCAGTGTGATGGAAGCAACGGATACGTCTCCTGGCTCTCGTGGAGTGACACGCATTCTGAAGATCTTTGTATGGCTCGACCGAATGGATAGATTAGCATTGCCTGCTTGGGGAGCGATTGCAGTAGTAGACGACCTTTTAGTCCCAGACAACGACGTTGATGGAGTTTCGTGCAAGTTGACATCCACGAAGTGAGTAGTGGAGGCGCCGTTGTGAACCTCAGCGTCCTCGCCATCTTTGGCGGTTAGGTAGATGGGTTTCAAACTGCCATCAAATACGACTTTGACCTCAGAGAGGCGGATTGCAGGAAGGCCAATCTGCGCCCGAGACTGAATAGCCAACTGGCATTCCAGTGACTCCCCAACGAATACATCGTGGGTTGAGAAAGCGAATGTGGCTGTCAACGGCGACAGAGCTTCGTCAACATCTACCGCAATAGACAGGCTGCCATTTCCCAGGCTGTAAGACGCCAGTGCTTGCCGCAGATCATAGTTTGTGTTCGGCTTTCGATCAAAAACCTCATTCGTCAATTCCCAAAGCAGTCGGACTAACAACTCACCGTTCTCGACGCGAGCGAGGGTATCAAGAAGCGCCCAGCCAAGGCCTTGTAGGAGCTTCCACCATCCTGCCTGTCTCCAGTGCTGGCTGAACCACAGCTCTTGCAAAGTGGATGTGGCTGCTGCCCATGACTGGGTTTCAATCTGCTGGAAGGCGATTTGGAGTTTGAGTATATCAATCTTGCGAAGTTGGCCCCGATGGCGAAAACAAGTAATAGCGTCTTCCAGTGTTGTTGCAATTTCTTGGGCATAATCGTGCCCGGGACTCCCATCGCCTGGCACCTCCCGATATGGCTCAAGAGCAAGGTATGTGTCGTAAAGCTGGGCCTTGCTAGCAACAATGGAAGCGGGGGAGCGACCTGGTGGCTGGCGATCTTCCTCGGGAATTTGTAATGCCCACTTTCGACGAGCAAGAATGGAGTTCTTTGCGCTATCCAGCCAATATCCCTGGTGATGCAACTGTTCCCATGGAGTCAACCTCTCGCCCATGGGAGGCGACCTCTCTGCACTGACGTAGATCGGAAGCAATCCAGACGTATTTGGAAGCTTCAGATTCAAAAGAGGATATTCTGACCGGGATAGGAGATCCGCCATGATCTTCGCCCAGGCAGTTTGCCACGCCTCCCATCCGTAGTTGGCTGTTCCCTTACCTCTCCGATTGACCAAATCAGCCGTCCGATCACGGTGAGTGATCCAAGATCTGACCGCTGTCGTACCCTGGTCTGTCCACAACAAACAACGGATGGTGCGAAAGGCTATGACGTCGGCTAACAACCTGGCTTCATTGAAGCGCGGGCTCCATGCGGCAATGCCATCTATAATCTCAGGAGCGAACAAACTATCATACGCAGTCTCGTAATTTCGACAAGCGGCATCCATTTCTTGCCGGAACTCAGCAAATACACCAAGCTTGAATTCATATCGAACATTCCAACCTTGTAAAGACAAGATGTTGGAGGTCCCTGGCTGGACTGTGGGCAGAGGAATGGCGCTTCGATTGCGCTTGCGCCGGGTGTGCTTGGACAGATCGCGGTAGTATTCTATACATAGTGGATGGAGTGCTGAAAGAACGTTATTCACAAACGCCACAACCTGGGCGGGCGAAGAATTATGGGCAAGAAAGTAGAGGCTTCTGGAGTCGAGGGCGGTTGCACGTCGGATGGTGGCGAGACGATCCTCAAGGTCGGGGATGCTGATATTGCCGTCTCCCAATAGCACCACGACATGCCTGGTCTTGTAATTTGTCGAAGACAACACATTCCGCACGTTGTTGATCTCTGACTTCAACCTGTTGTCCTGAAGAGAACTTGTGTTCGGGTCCGACCCGAGTGAGAAGAAGCTCAGAAAAGCGCAGGGCAGTCGTGTCTGATGTTTGGTGATCCACAGAGGCGATACGATGCCATCGGGGTATAATGGTGAGCTAGGCGTCAACGGTGACAGAGGAGAGTGTAGTACCAACGGGGCCGGTGGACTTCCGTTTGCATTAACGGCCGACAAGCGAGGGGAATGGGGAGGAGGCGGTGCTTTGCGAGGCGGAAGCGTGAAGACCTGCACCTTTTGTCAGCGCTCCGGTCTCTAGCCAGGCAAGAAGCTCGAGGGTGCGCTGACCTACCCGTCCTACAGTCGCAATCTTGAAGACTTTGGCGTTCCGCAATGCAAAAGCTCCGGAGTGCCAGGGAACCTCCGAGGCATCCTGGTCGCAGAAGGATTGGAGAACTTGTTCTGCGAGAGACCCGCCAACCACGGGAGCGTCGACCTTGATTCTGAATCCACCTTCATGCAAGAATTCATGTGTATTTCCTGACGCGTCTGGCTCGTTCGGGCTTCTCGTGTTCAGTCCGGAAAGAAGCAACAGTGGCAGGTTATGGCCGACGTAATCTTGTGGGAACCGGTCCATGACTGCCCGGCATCGTTGCGCCCTGACAGCATCCGGTGAAGAGACACAGAGTAAGGTCCCGAGGCTGCTCAAGGAGACAGGATCCCTCACAGAATCTTAGTAACGTGCATGGCAAGAGAGGGAAGCCATCGTGGTGGATATGGTTGATGTCCATCGCATCGGCTAACTTTCCCCATCTGAGCGATTGATCTGGGCTTCAGTCTCGCCTCACCAGTCATTCACCCAGAACTGAGTCTTGAGTTGGTACAACAGTAGCAATATTTTTTAATTCATCCACAGTTCCTTGTGACTGCGGATACAGTCTCGATTACATGTTGTTGTCCTCGTCCTACATGATTCAATAAGCACATATTTTCATGAGCAGTCCAGAGTCATTCATACCAAGCCATGCGCACCCTGCAACCCTCTAGAGCCTCTGCTAAGCACAGACTGCGGCGGCTGTTCCGAACGGCACTCGGAGACAAGCTCGGATTCCGGCATGCCCATCGATGAAGCGTCAGCGGGCTTGCTGCCGAATCACTTTCCGCTTCCAGTTGGTGCGAGCTTTTTCTCAGAATCAGTTTCGATTCTGGCGTGTCGGCTGCAGGCGACGGCATATGCAGACCCCAAACATGACCTAAGCTCAGCGTGGCACGCTGCATCTTCTGTGACTAGTTGCTACCGAGGAGCCCTCGGCGTCTGCTTCCGCTGCATACAAATACCTCGTACGGCCTACGGAGTAACCTTTGCGTGATCGTCCTCTTGGCGACGTGGACGGCTGCTGCATTAGGCGAGTTTGTTGCCGGCCGGCCAAAGCTCGACGCTGCACGCAGTTGTCCGTCCCAAGTGCACAGTATACTTTCGGCCAACTAGACCCCACTCTCTGTCCACTCTTTGTCATGGTTAGAAGGCATGCGACGCACAGATCGTTTTTGCGAAAGCCGTCTTACGGCTTCTTGGAGCGGCTGAGCCATCATGCTCGCCGCAATTTTACCGCCAGATTACCAAGCTGTCCAAGGAACAGTCAAGGCTACTGCACACAGTACATCCAATTAGCCAGCGGTCGCCTTTCTGTGAGGGAGTGCCAGAGGCGAAGGATGGAGGTACTTTTACGAGACATAGCATGAACACTTCTGTCTCCGCAAGGCGCAATGTTGTCGACGAGGCGGATGAGCGCCGGTCTTTGCAAACGGAGTTTGAGCGCCGACGCAACGACGGCCTTGCCAGACGCATGACCGTGCAGCCTAGAGGTGACTCGGCGTCGACACGCCTATTGCCTATCCCGAAGCCTCGTCCATGACTACAATTCGTGGTCACTAGTCTGAAGGGAGAAGAATTCGCAGAAGAAGTGCACGGGTATAAGTTGTCCCACGTGGCAAGGTAATATCTTAACAGGCCTGTTGTTGTTCCCGTCCTGGTCCCTGCCTCTGCTTCCAGAAGGAGCTCTACTGAGTAAAACCTCAATCCTGGCGCTTCTGACGAATGCGGAATTCCCGAGGTCACGTACTCGTACAGAGGACACAACCAGTATTATGGGGCATAGCCTGCTGTCCAAACAGGCAGGTGCTCTATCGTGAGAGTGGAGATGTCGACTCCACCTTGCCACTAGCCAGGATCCTTCGCTTGCAGGGGGCTTGACCCTTGTGGTAGGTGCTCCAAAGTCCTCCGACTGGGACTGGGCTGGTCGTTTCCAGCGCCCCGAGTCGAGACCCGCAGCCTCGTCAGACGTCCTCCTGCTTCCGAAAAAGGGAAGCTTATGCTAACCACGTCCCTGAGCCCAGTGGCCTGATCCACGAAAACTAACAGGGGACGCAAACCCACGCCTTCCGGGGCCTTTCCAGGTGGTCAAGATGAGACGCGATATCACCTTTGTACGTAAAGGATGCTATGAGGCCGAGGCACGACAGTACGAAGGACAGGCTGGGACCTGGCGAAGGGGAGAGCAGGCACGTTACTAACAAATTATTCAGCAGTGATCCGAGTCCATGCTCAATCCGGCCGCTCACCACCCTACCGGCTTATGAGCTCGACACTAGGCTTGTTTCTCTCGACCTTCCTGATCCGATGTCAACGTGGAAGTCTTTGCGTTGAAATGTCTCCGATGCAGCCACTCTGAGCATGGTTTTCGAGCCCACCTTGTTTTCCTTTTCCGGCTCTACGGCGAAGAAAACCTTTTGACATCGGGCCGACCACCTCCACAAAAAGCGCGCTTCCTGCTCAGAGCCTTGCTGTGGAAGCGAGTCTGACTTCTCTCCCACTTTCCCTTCTGCCAGATCCGCTTCTCAGGGAAGCCCAAAGACGGATCGGATGCGTGTGCCTATCGTCCACGAGGTGTTAGCGACAAATGCCTCCCAGGGAGGACGGGGCAACACCAAAGTCCTTCACCTGGATAACCGGCAACCCACGGAGCAGGAAAAATATCACACAGATCCGGCGACATGCGGGGCAAAATTCCGGGGTGAAAGCTGAGATTGGCGCTAGAGCTCAGTCGAGCTCGTCTCCTAGACCCGGTCAAAGAAGCTCTGCGAAACCGTCTAGAGCGATTTACCCTTCACCAAGGACTGATGATACGGACGGACAGCCTTTGAGTGCTCATGCAGAGCAGCCGATCAGTTTTGATGTGAACTATCCTTCTGCTGCGGCAGAATATGCACCGGCTCCGTCATCGGTTATCCGTGATCAAGTCGTTATTCCTCATTCTACCCATCCGGATTCGCCTTCGACGGATGTTTCAGCTTCAATCGGCGAAGAGGTAGCTCCAACACGAAAGCTTGCCATCTGGGATTTGGTCAACCACTCAGATGAGGAGGAAGAACAACATAGGCTACAGGCCCTTGCCTCGACCCCCGGACAGGACACCGAGGACGACGGGCAAGACTACTTCGGCGGCCGCACAGCTCGGACAGAACTCAAGCAAGCCTTGAGCGAAGCCCGATCCCACTCGCCGCGACATCCGTGGAAGTCGTCGCCACCACCTCCGACAACTTTCGCCGTGCAGGCCAACGTCTCCAAAAGACGCAAAGCCACGAGTAGCGCGGCCTCCAGCTCGCACGTCTCATGGCGGCTCGGTATGACATCTCCTCCCCGGCTCATGTCATTGTCGAAGGAGGACTCACAGATCGAGCAGACCCTCCTCCAAACAAGCGCCTTCTTCTGGGGCCAATTCGAGTCATCATGGTCAGCCCAACTGCGTGAGAGAAGCAACACCTACTTCGACAAGATCTCCGGGATGGAAAGCTTCGCCGGATCCATCACTACAGCCGGCGGGCTCCTGGCATTGGGACACGTGGACTCGGCATCTTCAATCCTCGACAGCGCTTTGCCCAAGCTCCCCGAGTTGCTGACATCGCAACACCCCCAACTCTGCTGGCTGTTGGCCGACCTCAGCCTCAGCGCCAGCTCTGACTCCCCGCTGGGCCGTCTCCGGAGCCAGGTGAAACGAGTGGCGGCATCGACATCCCTCACAACTCTCGGGCCCTCCCACCCGATCACGAAGCTTCTACACCTGACTTTCCCGGCCACGGCTGACGCGCAGCGTGTGTACCTCCGCGAACTGATCCAGCGCAAGATCCACGAGCTGCACGAAACCCTCTTCGAGCCCAACTCGTACCAAACCACCGGGCAGTATTACTACCTTGGCCGCGTGCTCGGGCAGGTCGGCCAATTAGAAAAAGCGCGCGACATCCTGGCCGAGGTCGTCGCCCTGTGGGAGGAGATATACGGCGTCAACCACATCATGCCCATCACGGGCCTGCTCGAACTGACACGAGCGCACCTCTCGTTGAACGACGCCTCGGCCGACACCGAGGCCCTCCTGTCCGAAGCCCTCCGCCGCACGCTGACACTCGAGAAAGCAAGCGTAAGCAACGACCCAACGGCATCCCCGGCGTATGAGGTGGTGGACGCCAAAGCCGCAGGTCTAATCCACTCACGGATCGGCTGTCTGCGCACCCTCGGCCGCCTGCACGTCATGCGCGGAAACCTGGAAACCGCCCTGATGCAATATACCGCGGCAATGAGCGTCGGCGTCGAAGAGCTGGGCGTCCATGTCCCGGCGGTGCAGTTGGCTTTGGCGGACCTCGACGCCGTCAGCCGGATGGTCCGCGCGCACAGAGACGGCGACGAGAGTGTGCGGCTGGAGTGGTTGAAGAAGGTCCCCGTCGAGGTGGGCATCAGGTGGGCCAACAAGAATGAAGTCTCGAGGGGGGGTGGCAAAGAGGGCTCAATAGGCCAGGCGGCGGTAATCGAGAAATTAGCTCTGTCCAATTCGAGCAGTGGCACGGCGGGTAACGAGGCTGAGAGCGCGGCCGCCGCTGTAACGGCAGATTGACAGAGGGCGGGAGGGTGAGGAACAAAGGCAGTACACTGCAATCATGATACATCACGGCCCATGGGGCGAATACAGGACTACGTAGGGAGTACTGTAAATGTCTCGCATTTGCATTTTGCAGGGCGTTGGAATAGGGAGGGTCGGCCTCAATTATGTACGTAGGGAGGTACCTAGGTCCTCCGTACATAGGTACATAAGGAAACAGGTCGGCATGCGATGCATGCACACAGTTACGGCATGTAAAGAGCACCCACCCACGCACAGTACAGTAGTACGGTAGAATGTATACTCCCGTACAGAGTACTCAGGACGGGCGCAGAACCGTGCTCTGCAATCCCCCGGTTCCTCTCTGCTAGTCCTCTCGTCCAGCACGCGTATAAGTAACTACGCACTGAATGCAGAAGAATGTGCCTTGCCACTGCCGGGTTCTTAGCAGTGGATTCTTCAACAACTACTCCATACAACCAGGCACATAAACAGAACACAGACCAGAGAATGAAGGAATGAACAAGACAATCTGTAGAATATGAGGATTTTCAAACTTGGTTGAAAAAGACTTCTCTAACCATCTAGTCACAGATCAGAGAATGAAGGATGAACAAGACGATGTGTAGAATATGAGGATTTTCAAACATTGTTCTGAGATGATTTCCTCTAACTACTAGTATCTAGTCCATCTATCTCCTATCCATCCTTCTCCAGGGATTTCCTCCTCTTCTCCTTGGCCTTCTTCTCGGCGTTCTGCACGTACGCCTCGGCGGCAATGCCACCAAACACCAGGCCCACGCCCACCCACTGGCCGCGGCCCAGTCGATGCCCGAACCACAGCACGCTCAGCACCATGGTCAGCATCTTCCGCGTGACGGTGACGGTCACGAGAAGCAGGCTGGAGAAGCGCTCGAGCGTGGCGTAGATGAACAGCTGGCCGATGGCCCCGCACGCGCAAAAGGCAAGCACGTCCTTGAGCACGGGCGGGTGGCGGCGCAGGAACGCGACCGCCTGGCCCAGCTCGGCCGCGTCGGTCTGCAGGAAGCGCGGGAGGAGCGTGGGCGGGACATACGGCGTCAGAGCGAGGTACGCGGCCATGAGCACCGTGCCGAGCAGGTTGAGCACGACCATCATCTGTGGCCCCGTCATGCGGCCGTACCGGGCGGGCGACTGGAAAATGTGGTCCTGCACCGTGTTCGTCAGGCCGTCGAACAGGAGGTTGATGCCCAGGAGGAGCAGGCCGTAGAGGCTGCTTGCTGACTGCCCCTTCGCCTCCGCCTTGCCGGCCTTCTTGGGCGGGTGGTAGAGTGTGAAGAGGGCGACTCCCGCGGTCACGGCCAGCACGATCATGTATTTCGACAGTGGGTATCGTTTGCGGAACAGCGTGACGTGCAGCGCCATCACGGGGAGGAGCTTGCACGACTTGGCCAGCACGAAGGTCAGGTAGTCGACGTGTGCGAGGCTGGCGTAGCCGAACGGCGAGGCCAGCGTGGTCGTCAATGTGACGAGGAGGAGGGGCAGGAGCGCTGCCGGCGAAGGGAGGATCTGGAACGATGTTGATGTTGCGCCCGTCTTGTAGAGGAGGTAGAGACTCCCGCTCGTGAAAGCGAATGACGACTGGATCGTGTTCAGCACGATCGGAAAGCGAAAGTATTCATGTTGCGCCTGCGCCGCGGTAGTCGTCGTGGTCACAGGGTACGGCGTGGTGGTGATGCGTTCTTGCAGCACGCCCCAGGTCAGAAACGACGCGTAGATGCCGCCGACGCAGACGAGGAGGGTGAGCAGGCCCGGCTGCTGCGCCGAAGGTTCTTGCGCCCGTGCTTGTGTCGGAGGGCGTAGAGGGCGTGTGGGAGCCGGAGAGGCGATGTGGCCGTTGCTGTACACTGCGCGACGTTCGGGCGTGTCTGAGGGCGTCTGCATGACTTCGCCCGAGTTGATGCGCTGCATGGGCGTGATCTGCTTGCGACGCGCCATTGGGCTGAGAGGACGGGATTGTCAATGAGCGACTAGAGTGAGGATGACAGTTGTTACTGTGTACTGTGCACAGCACACAGTACACGGAGGATGCGACCGGAGGGTGGTGATCTTGTGAGGTGGCCTCAATGCTTCCGAGTGGGAGGCTGATATGAGCCTCGCTAAGCCGGCCTCGTCATTCAGCCCTACAGTACGGGGGTCAGAGTACAGAATACAGGTAGAATGCTATCAGCCACGTCAACGAAGGAGCACAATATGATGGAGGGACGAAATTGAGGAAAGCCGGAATTAGGACAGTACATCGTACGAGTAGAGAATATAGCGCTGTGAAGAAGTACATGCCACTGTTCTCCCACTCGTGCCTCTGTTCTATTGCAACCTCTTCGTCCACAGACATGATTCGATAAGAAGACTTGTACAGGACAGTACATGCAGTACGTGTTCGATCTCGGCCTGAAAAGCTCAATAGATACATGATGGCCGCTAGATGAGATAGGTCGCATCAAAGATGTATGTGTGTACGTGGTCCAGTCCCGGTCTCCAAACGATGCCAACGCCTTGCCTTGCTCTCCTTTGTACATTCGAGTAGCCCTGATGCAGATGCCCAAACACAGCGTCTCACATCATCGATGGTGATATCCAAACACAGCGTCTCCCATCAATGATAAACAGTGCCACGCAAGACGCCCTCAATAAGGATTCCACTCCAACCTCCTTTCCAACAAATACGACTCAACAGGCAAGCCCCTCCAGACACGGGACCCATTGACGACCTTGAAAAACTCGGGCTCAAAGCTGACTTTGGCCCACCCGTGGATGACTCTCCTCCAATAACACACCTCGGCCGCAGGCGTGAGATACTGCTCGCGGAACGTCTTGACGCTGTTCGCGGCAATGCGCTCGGCCTCCTGATCATGCGCCTCCAACCAGGCGATCTTCTGAGCGAGATCGTCAAAGCTGCGGTCGACCTCGAGATAATTCTGCTGGGGCCCGCTGGCGCGCATCAGCGGGTGGTGATGCTGGATCCAGTCCATGGTGTGGGCGACGACCACGGACCGGCAGGCCTGCAGGTACTTCAGACGGCCCGAGTACGAGTTCCCCTCGGTGTGGGCGAGGTACTTGTACTGGCAGTGCTGGGCCATGGATTTCAGGTCGTTGGCCATCGACTCCTTGTTGTGCCAGTCCAGGGCCTTGACGTCCGCCCACGGCTGGTCCGCCGTGACCTGGATGAACTTTTCGCGCAGGGGTAGGCCCATGGTCGCGCCGCGCCACAGGATCTTGCGCACCTTCTTGGCCCACGTCCACCCGTCGTACGCCTCGGTCAGGGCCGCCTTCATCTGCACTTCGCGCATGGAGCCGACCTTGGTCTCGGGCCACGACCAGTATCCAAAGTCCGGGATCAGCCAGATGTGCGTGTCTTCGGTGCGGCGCGCGTAGCCCCACAAGGGCACCGAGGGGATGCGGTCGTCGGTGTTGAACGCGAACTCGATGTTCGGGAGTGGTTCGGGGGACGTGAGGATCGCGCGGTGCAAGGCGTGCAGGGTGGCGATCTCCCGCGAGTAGATCCCTCCGGCCTTGTCGATGATGTATAACTGTTATGACAGTCAGTAAACAACAGCACACAACGGGCGCCTCCCGGGGGGTTGGTCCAAGATAATACTTGTTGGTTGTAGATCATGGCCCGCACGTAGCCGTTCTGCTTGGGGATGGCGTCAATCTCGTCGGACGTGATGGGCGTGTGCATGCGCTCGTTCACCGGCCGGTCCACCTCTTCAAACAGCCCGGGAAAGGCTTGGTCGCATTGTTGCGAATCCAGCATCAGATTCTCCGCGTCCCGCTCGTAATCCCAGGTCCCGTCGAACCCCCTCTTCCGCCCGTATGCGCCATAGTCGCTGTGTAACAGGGGCGCTGTTGAGCCGTACGCCGACCGGTACCACGCGACCAACGTCAATGTGAAGAAGACGGAAACGACGAGGATCGAGGTGCGACGATTGAGGGTGGCCAAGACGGGCTCGACGGTTCGTTCGTACAGGCCCCTCCGCGACGAGGGCATTTTCATCATTCTCGCCCAATATATATATGCTCTGCTGCCAGCATGGCTGTACCAACCAGTCCCAAGTCACGAAAATATATGGTTCCGACGTGGCAGCATTGTCGTCCTCGACCGTCGCCGATGGTGGAAACTCACCTCCGAATTGCAAGGCGCGACATGCTGCGGGCCCGGCGAGTTTGCGGCGCAGGGAAATTCGAAGCAGGTTCAGGCCGCTTCAAGGGGGCGTTTAGTCTAACTGAGATGGTGCTAGTGCGAAATTAATCAGGCTACACGTGACACTGTACGGAGTACGGAGTGCTCTGTAGTTTGAGAACCACCACGGCCACCCTTCCCTTCAGCCGTGCCCTGGAAGCATGCTGGTAATGGGTGCAAGTTGTCCGGCTGATACTGCTGTATCGCTATGTAGGACGCTGATGGTGAGATGCTGGATGACTCCAGAAGACACCATCTTTATCACATCGTATCAAGCACGTAGAGACTGACGGACGGGCTCACGAGGCACCTAGCATTTCTATTGCTCCGCAGTTAACACGAAGCTGCCAGCATATATACCAATGTAGCATTGCGTGGTGGGCTTTAGCACCCCGCATAGTTCGTTCGTTCGTCCTTGAATCCTATGTCGGGACTGTAGGTCTTATTCATATTCACACCGTAGTGTCTATCTGTCTGTCTGTGTCTGGGTCCGCCACCATGACCTGCCCCTTTGCCCTCGAAGTCTCCTACTTGGTTTCCCTACCATCACTCCAGTAGCGAGCATACTACAGCAGGGGAGTAACCATGCCGCGTCTGTAGACCCTCAGCTACCGACATCTCATGCACCCCTACGAATGCCCCACGATAGCCTTCGGCTTGTACGGCTCCTCCAGGCTCTTCATCTCTTCGGGAGTGAGCGTCTTGCCCCTGACCGCGACGGCCTCCTCCAACCTCGCGAGATTACTGAACCCGACGATGGGAATGGTGTTCTTCTGGATGATCCACGCCAGCGCCACTTGACTCATCTTCCAGCCCTTCTTTGCCGCCAGGTCCTGCACGCGCTGGATGATCTCCCTGTCCACGGGGTCCTGGCCCCCAAACATCGGGTTCCCCTTCATGGACTCCTCGCGCGTGGTGGCGTCGCTGCCGAGCGGACGGGCCAGCAGACCGCGGTAAAGAGGGGCCCAGGGGATGAGGCCGACGCCGGTCTCGTGACAATAGGGGTTCATTTCGCGCTCCTCTTCACGGTAGCAGAGCGAGTAGTGGTTTTGCATGGAGACGAACTTGGTCCAGTTGTGCGCCTCGGCGGCCTGCTGCAATTTGGCAAACTGGTACGCCCACATGGAGCTGGCACCTGCGACACGAAGAGAGATCATCATGTTAGCCCAAGGACATTCAGACGCCTCTCTCTCAAGGCGTGGAGGAGAGCAAGGGCATCATAGCGAGATCAGAGAGGATCAGCGACGCGGCAAGACACACGTACCGATATACCTGACTTTTCCACTCTGGACAAGGTCATGAAGAGCCTTCATAGTCTCCTCAACAGGAACGCTCTTGTCAAACCGGTGGATCTGCAACAGATCAAGGTAACTCGTGCCCAACCTCTCCAGACTCGCCTCCACGGCGTTGAAGATGGCGGCCCTCGACAACCCACCCTGGTTGACGTAGTCCTTGCTCTGGCGAATCTGCTCCGGGTACTTGATGTGTACCACGCCCGGCTCCTCGCCAACGGTGCCGAAACACTTGGAGAGCAGCACCAGCTTATGGCGGGGGATGTTGTGTTTCTTGATCACCCGGCCAATCATGCGTTCCGACTCCCCGTTCGAGTAGACGTTGGCCGTGTCCCAGGTGTTGAGCCCGCGGTCGTACGCGCCCTTGAGGAGTTTGTCCACTTCGGCTTCGTCATCGATGACCCAGGGTTGCCAGTCTTTGTGGCCTGTATTTCAAAGGTGTTAGCAATACCCATTGGCTTGTGATAGAAAATTGGAAAGTGATCGGTCGTGATAGGATGAAATCTTATGCCGAGTAGGTTGCGAATCGCCGGGTAGTCCTTCGATCTCACGACGTCCACCCTGCTCGCGATTTCGTATACTGCCCAACCACAACATGAGGGCCAGATCAAGCCTCCCATGGTGCTCCCAAGATAGGGGAGAGGACAGGCTTACCAAACGACATGGCGCCCAGAATGGGGATCGACACTCTCAGGCCAGAAGCTCCCAGTTGGGTATAGGTGACCTTCGTGTTCTCCAAGCTCTCAGCGAGCGATCTAGGCATGCCAGCGTCACCCATCTTTGCGTTTGTCTCGTCGGATTCGGGGTCGCGTGAAAGAACTAATGGGCTCCGGGGTCGATCTGTACAGGTGTCAGGGCGTTCGGAAATACTCGATTTCCATCTCCAAGATTTTGAGGACACGCTTCCATTATATACCTCGCTTCCCACGGCGAGAAGAGCCGGCACATTCTGGATAAATTGTGGGAAATTCGGCTCGCATCCCCACGGCCATGGTCGTCACTATTGCCTGGTGAGGTAGCTGCTTTGTGCCGTCAAATCGCATGCGATGGAGGTGTTCCCCGCGCCTATAGCCAAAGAAGATCGCTCCACCCTGAGCTCGACGACCATCCAGATGGCAGAAGTAGTTTGGCCTGTTGGGGAAGATGCAGGGCCTGCAGGGGAGCTTACGAAAGCCGAACGAGCTTTGGGGGACCTGTTGGATCCCTGAATCGGCAATATCGGACTTAGCTGAGGTAAATCCAGAGCGGCACTAAGGGGGCCCTGGCACACGGGTCGATGCTGGCAGTTGCCATGATTCCATATCATGAGTGGCCTGCAGGCGCCCAAGGCCCTTCGTATAGCGGAGACGGCACAGGCTCCCGACAGCCTTGAATGGCCCTTTTGCATGAGATTGTAACGCAGGGGTGTGATCAGCTCCAGAGCCTCGAAGCCAAATGCCGATGTAAGGAGTCTTCGTGCCACTCACAGAAGACACGAGGCTCATGTGCTACTAATAGTACAAGTTTATAGAGATAGCTGAAACGCCAATTTTTCCAAGTAGCTGCCCAGCGTGACACGCAAGCCATGGCCAGGACGTGCGGATAGGCAGAGAGACACGACGCCATGCCTTGCTACCGGGACCATAGTGCAGCCGTAACCGATCCTTCGCAGATGTGGAAATGCACCCAGCCTCGCTTTGTCAGTAATCATCGATGCCCGATCAAATCCATCGCGTCTTCTTCGTCATCATCGTCCTCCATCACGTCGTCAGGGTCACTCTCGGACTCAGACCCGGACTCGGAGTCATCTCCTTCAGCCTCACCTCGCCGAGGTGAGTATGGGCGACCCCAGAAATCGAGATCCTCGTCGTCGTCCAAGGGTGTAGTGCCACGTCGGGAGGGTAGCGCCTCAGGTGTCCCTGATGATCGTGGTCCTGTGCCGAAATAACTGCCGACAACCGGTGACATGGAACGAGTCGACCGAGCGGTAGGTGAATGGGGTAGTAGCCAGGACGATCTGCTCAATGGCGTTCCTGAAGTCGGCCTCGACTCTACGGGACGCGGCTGGACCTCGCCGAAGGCTCTAGCAATATCGACGGGCTGGGTCAATTCACCTGTAGGCGTATGGCTCTGGCTCGCCGTAAGCG
Source organism: Cladophialophora carrionii CBS 160.54 (assembly GCF_000365165.1). Lineage (NCBI taxonomy): Eukaryota > Fungi > Ascomycota > Eurotiomycetes > Chaetothyriales > Herpotrichiellaceae > Cladophialophora > Cladophialophora carrionii. The sequence goes on from NW_008481830.1 coordinate 899,630, forward strand.
CTGCCTCAGAAGTTCCTGCCTGCTGAGCCTGCTGCTGCTGTTCCTGAAGTTGAGGTGTTTCCTCTGCTCCCAGGAGCTCCAGTTGAGCCGTATTGTAAGATTCGCAGATGGTGCATTTCAGCCCAAGCCAGTGATAGCTCGTCACACTGCGGCTGTTGCAGTCGTTGCAGAATATGTACGCTCGATTGTCACGATACTCCTCGGGCATGGGCTGTTCTTCGATATGTCTGTCGAGCCGTCGGAATTGACTCTCCATGTTTGCAATGCTCTTGGAGCAGATTGGACACTTGTAGCTGGTATTGCACCAATCGGCAAAGCATGCTTCGTGAATGCTGTGGCCGCATCGCATGAACGCAACGGGCTTATTTGAGGTGAACATGTATTCCCCACAGATGGGACAATCGCTCTTGGTGCTCCGTTCAATGCATTTATGGGTGCTTTCGGCCGCGATCGACATGCAAGCGGCGCATGTCTTGCAGTGGAAGAAGTCCTTGCCCAGACCTTCGCCGAGTCGACAGATACCGCAGTCGTCACAGTGATAGACCGACTTGTCAGGGTCGTTGTTCCACAATTTGCAGATGGGGCAGTAGTAATGAGCGGCTGGGACCTGACACTTCTTGCAAACCTGACCCACGGCTTGTGGGGTGTTGCAAAGCATGCAAAGCATGTATTTAGTTTCTCGCCGCGGTAAAGTATGGTCCTCTGCCTCGTCATGGCAGAGCCGACAGGTGTACCATCTTTCACAACTGCTGCACTGCATTTTCACATTACGTATGTAATGAACGCAGCCAAGCGCCGGTTTGGCCAACTCTCCAGACGAATTCATGTCGTCGGGGTGCACTGGTGCGTATGTTGGCTGAAGGTCCTTCTCGGTCAGACTCCAGTTGATTTCCTGGCCGACGGCGGAAATCGTCGAGGTGGGGGAGTCTGAGCGATGAGGCAGTTCGAGTGCTTTCAGAGAAGAGCGTTTCCCAGCATGGCCTTTCTGATACCGTTCCATCATCAAGCCATGGACAAGCTTCGACTTTTCTGCGGCGGTTCCGGGGCCTGACCATATAGCGCTGATCTTCTGTCGGAGAGCTCCCATGCCATCATCTTCTGGCAGGGTTCCTGACCCGTCTCTTCTCCGGCCGCCGACATTATCTCCTCCATTCTGTGTACCTGTTCCCCGTCTTAGCCGCGTTGATTCCCCATCGGGCGTGGCAACGGGGTCAGATGTCGCATGAGGCCTTGAGTTATCTTCATGGACTCGAGACTGATAGGATAACTCGTTGGCAGGATTCAGGGAGGTTTCGCTGTCATTCCGAAGGGCTTCGAGGCGGACAGGTCGCGGAGGAGGTTCTAGATCAGGTTCGAGCGCAGGAAATTCGGTCGTGGACGGCTCTTGCCGTAGCGTATGTTGAGCCGGCTCTCCCACCAGGTCATCCATTGGCTCCAGAAGAGGAGAAGGAATGGTGTCGAAGCTGTTGAGTTGGGCAGCCCATAGTTGGATGGTTCTGGTGATGGACTGGACCGTGGTCTCTCTGCTCTCAGCGGTCGGCTCGACAATAGGATCTTCCAGCGAAAGAGGAGGCGATGTAGTCCAAAAACGAGCGGGGCTCCAGCGCTGCAGATCGGGGACGGCAGGGAGGAAACCGGGCGATTCTTCTGCGGTGGTGCTGAGTCGAGAGAATCGCCGTGCCTGGCGCAGGACAGGTTCCACAATGAACGAGGGGAGATATTCACTCATTGAAGCCAGGTGATAGGCATGCTAGAGATGAAGTGGGAGAGGGAATTGTCGCCAATTAGGAAGGGGTCAACGAAGAGAGGGCAGACGACACCGCGAAGACGGCACGGGAAAGAAGGAGCAGGAAACTAAGACTCGAGTGACTGGGAGATGAGAAAGGAGAAACTGACGTCGTGACAGATCTGACATGTGATTGTGTTCCCCGCTAATTCGCTAAACACCAGACCCACGTGCTCTGGGGAATACCTCGTATCCAGCCTTGCATATGGATGGTATATCTAGTACCCTCTGCTGATGCCTAGCTATACAGTGGAGGGGGGAGGATAAATAGAAGAGAAATCGAAACGGGTATATACAACACTACCTGGTATGCTCAGAGTCAGGTTCGGCGTTACAATGATCTAAGCTTTGAGCTATATTGACCACTCCTATCGCTAGCATCGGCCGATGGACTAAACCGATATAACTTCACAAAAGAGGCACACAGGAAATAAATGCTAGCCTCTTCCAAAGACACAAAAAGTAACCACAGCTACTTCTCTGATCAGGCTATACTCGAGGTGGCCACCCCGGTCTACTCCTCATCTCGTGTTCTGCTGAACACCGATTTGACTTGTCAAGTAGGCAAACACTTTTATCGGAACGTTATCGCGGATCGGATCGATTCGAGTTCGCTAGGTCGGTCGGTCGAGATTGGATCGAAGGTGAGAGTTCTATCGAGGGTGAATGCCTTCTGGCCCGATGCCAGTTCGTCACATCAAATGATGCCCTGAACACCCTGGGACTCGAACTCTCTCGCCTAACTGGGAGCCGCCTCTCACTTTGTTGATTTGGACCGTCGCCAGAGTGATTTGACCTGAACTCGCCAGATTAGGGGTCTTGGTGATTTTGAACAACTTTTTGTTGAATTGGAATATAAAACCAGGATTTCCGGCTCATCATGTGACTACCGATGTTTCTCATTGCGCGGTCGACCATAGTGAATTGCCCCCGACCATCGGCACCTCTAGACCGCCTTCATGGGCTCTCTTGTTGTGCGGGCATAGGCGTTTGCAGTGGCGGTCGCTCAGCTTCCATGCCTTCAGGGTACGTAACCCGCAGAAGGTCTCGATTACCTGTTCGCAGCGAGCAAGTAACCACCATGTGCCCCTTAGAGGATTCACGGCCTTCCCCTGGTCTCCCCTGCATCATGGACTTCTGCTGTTGTTATTTGACTTCCTCCTTCGTGCTGGCTTCCAGTTCCCGCAGAGTCTGTTCAATCTCTGATGGCTTCGTGATCGACCAGACTGGTCCGTCAATCGATTTACTGATGAGGTTACGGCCGACCTTGCCTGGCCCTACCCCGAGGTATCGTTTGCACCCGGCTTCCTTGTCCAGGTATTTGATGGAATCCCACCAGAGTACAGTGTCGACGGCCTGCCTCGCGAGATTATTGATCAGATTTTCCTTCGAGCTGAACGGCGTGGCGGTGACATTGCTGATGCAGGGGACTCGTCCCGGGAACACCACTTTTTCCGGATGCAAGGCCTTCTTCATGAACTCGTAGGCCGGCATCATGATCGGGCTGTGGAATGCTGAACGCGACTTCAACTCAACAGCTCGTGGATCGTGTCCGCCAAACTCGCGAAGATGGACGAGCATATTCCGGATTCGCTGGAAGCTGCCACTCAAGACTATCTGATTCTTCGAGTTGATATTAGCAATCGCGACCTGCTCCACCGCCGGAAGTGCGCTGGAGTCGTCTTTCGTGCCTTCAGCACCATGGCCAAGGAATTCCTTGACAGCTGCGATCAACCCCTCCAACTGTTGTGGCTCACAGACGAGAGCGATCATGCCGAATTCTTCACCTGATTCCTCTTTTGCCTTCCTCGTGCATTCTCCCATGACGTCGCCGCGTTTCCGGACCAGGTCAAGAGCATATGCATATTCCAGGTTGCCCGCAGCGACGAGGGCTGCATATTCACCCAGGCTGTGACCCAGTGTGACGTCGATCACCTCCTCGGTCTTGAAACCAAAGTCCTGCTCGAGTACTCTCAGAATCATGATGGACACGGCCATGATCGCCGGTTGGGCGTTCTCCGTCTTATCCAGCTGCAGAATAGGCCCTTCCTCAATCAAGGTGGATAGCTTGCATTTGACTATGTCATCCATCTCTTCTAAGAATGGTTTACACGTTTTGGGAAATGCTTCCACCCAGTCTTTGGTCATGCCTTTCCTCTGGACGCCATGACCGGGAAAGAAGAGAGCGGTTCGAAGAGTGGGCTGAGAGGTCGTGGCATACGCTCGAGAACTCCGCAAAGCCCTGAGACTCCGTGTCACCCCGGATAGGGCTACTCGTGGATATCGTTCCATGATTGAGGGGTTGGTGGAAGCTAAGAAGGGACGATGCTCGCTGACGCAGGAGGCGGGTGGTATCTACAGCATTGTGATGAGGAACTGGTGAGGGTGACAAGCTCTTCCCGGCACCGTACAGATATGGGCGCGGAGGGATTGAGTGTTATCGACGAAGAGTATGGAGTTGTTGGCCTCTTCCGTGAGTCCGAGCAGCATTCAGTAGTCGTAGTCGGGGTAGGTACGTACTCGTAGCTGCACCTACCCCCGAGTTCAGCCCGCAATGGCGTGTGCCGAGGCGGCTGCCGCTTTATGGACACGAAAATGGTACGCAATTCTGTTGTCAAAACCACCGGAAATTCAATGTGATCTCGCTCGTGCACATACGCAATATCCCATATATACAAAGCCGGTCTAGCTCTTTATGTTAACACAATTAGCCGTAGTTCTCATACGTTCCTCCCTCATCGCTTCGTCATGGCCCCATGTGCTATCCCACCGAATGTGCGCGGCTTCAATGCCTCACTCATTCCGGGAATGAGAATGAGTCCGATCCGACTTGTCCTCCATCTCTATAGCACTGATGTCTGAATCAGCGTAGTTGATTATAGGGCCCGATCGCACTTCGATCGTGGTTTTGGCTGTGATGATGCCCTCTGGCTGGCCCGCAAAGTGAGCTTCGTCCGATTGCCTCGATATCGGACGCGGCGGCCTTCGCCCAAGAAAGTCTCGCTTATCCCGTCTGCGGGTGTTTGGATCCCCCAATGGGCCGGTGATAGTCGTTCGCATCCCCCAGAAGCTGTCTCCGACATCCTTCCAGCCAAAAGTATCCAGGCCCAGGTCTTGCGGCGGAGGCGGACCCCGCCTGAATATGAGGACATGTCGTGTCACAGCGTAGAGGAGGACGTCGAGCCAACCACAAGAGGTGATGGCAGCACCGGCAAGGCAAAACCACCCTAGCACGGTTAGTCAACAGTCGCTTCTCCACGTTCTGGAACAGCCTTACAGTACGGCACGGTCATCCCCGTCATGCTCGCCATCCTCCCACCTGCGAGCGGCAGCGTGCAGACGACGTAGACGACGGGATAGATGATCATATACTTCGCCGCTCGTTTCATCGCGGCAGGATCACTTCCGTCGTGATTCGGAAAATTGACCTGGGGGCGGATCCGGGACTTCGCTGTGATGGAGAGAAATATGAGGATGTATGTGACCACGGTACCGAACATGCAGATGAAAATCCAGAAGTAGTGGAGCCACAATCGTTCCTTGTCAAACCTTTTGTTGATCCAGCACTGTCGCATCCATCAGTCTTGCAGAAAGAAGATGATGTACTGATACTGACCCATGCCCCAGCCCGTTGGTAGAGCTTGGGATCCAAGCCAACGCCAATGACGGCCATCAAGTAGATGAAGGTCCACGAGCAGGCGATTCCACCGTAGAACACCCTGTTGCTGACGCGGCGTCCGCTCACCACGGCGAAATATGTGTGCAATGCAATGGCGAAGATAAAGACTCCGGACGCCAAGTCGCCAGTCGACACAAACCAGCCGTTTGCCCAGCAGGTCGTAGTCCCAACCTCAATCTTGTCTTGCGAAAGATATACTGAGGTCAGAGCGAACGCCATCGCTTGCTGAATATCCGCCAAGACTAGATTATAGATGAGGAGCAGAAATTGATTGGCGCCATCTCTTAGTTGACCCCGATGGTACCACACACAAAGTCGATATGTGAGGAAGGTGAGGAGGGCGACACTGGAGACGAGTGACAAGATGCCGAAGAATGCGACGGCGACCAAGCCGTGCCGCAAGACTGGAGGTAAAGGGTCGAGCGTGGTGTCCAGAGAAACGGACGAGTTTGCGACCATTGTGCGGTCCGTGGACTTGACAACCTGACAGCGGAATGCATGATGGAAGAAACACGAGGGAGCAACGCGCAAGAAGTACTCTGTATACCGAGAGGGTGGATTGCTGCATGTGCACTTACCAGATCCCTGGCAAAGGAGAATGCTGTGATACAATGCTAATCATGGGAGCTAAGGGGATGCCGCGAAGAGGACGGAATAGTATGTCAAAGCGGGCTCCTGTACGCATCCGTTGGCGGTATGATGCATTGCTCGAGTCGGTCGTGCCGGTCGAGCTGCAAGGGTCAGTTTCACCTGAACGCAGACAGCGCGACGAATTGCAGTTGTCGGTTGAAGTTCTTCTAGAGTAACAATACTTCGCCAGTCTGGGCAGGACCAGCTGCGAAGGGCGTTCCCGTGTAACGAATGGCAGTCGAGCACGAGTCGACGCCTTTGTTCCAATGCCGTCCTCGTGGTACCTGGGCGTGCTGGGTTAGTCTTCGACAGGTCAAGTTCCGAGCCTAGCAGTGTGGTTCCGCCCCGATGCTACCTCGTACCCCAGGTCCCTGGCTGGCAGAATTACCCCTTTCTGCGCGTCTCCAGCTGTGCGTGAAGAATCGAAGGCAGCTTGTGGGATGACAATAATTGTCGCGCTTGTTGTTGGAAGACCACGTGGGCCGCTAAGACAGCGATCGAAAGTCTAGATTCTGGACCAGCGAGCTGCTCAGCGAGTCTACGAGTCAGGCACAGGTGAGCGAACATCATGTCGTGTACGGAGTAGCTTGTACCTCGTACCAGTAAACAAACCAAGAGCGCAAAGGGTTCGACGCAGACGTCACCGACTCCTTGTTGTCATTGCTGTGTTTCGGTGATAAAAAATTAAGGCACGGCAGAACGCCAGAAGCCTCCATCTTGGATGATGAAGCTGCTCGCCAAGTCAACGCCCTGCCTCCCTGATCAGAGTCATCGATACAAGCGAAATATAGCGCTCCTTCGTCAAGACCAAGTCCACAAAAAAGCTACGTAAAATCTTGGCAGGAATACCGGGGTTCTCTATTCCTTGATCAATGGTCAAGCTCTCAGCCTCCGGGCACTGTCCGAGAGGCAGACGGCTGGCTGAGTCTCAACTGAAGCCCAGTCTCATGCCTGGAACAAGTAACGTGCACGAGAACGTGCAACACTTGCTCTGGCGCCGGTGGAAAGGACCCCAGGTATTGCTCTTGGAAGTTACATGATTGACTGCTAACACAGTATATGTCCGTTGATAGTAACAATCTAGCTGGGCCGGATGCAGCGCCTTGATGATCATAAGGAGTGGTAGCCGATGCGCGGAATAAGGGCTGCGAATCAATGAAGCTAGAGCTCCGTGCCCGAGTATTCGTCAAACAGGAGGAGCTTTGACAAAGCGAGGAATTGGAATCATGGTGGTGTTGCAGAATAGCTTGTGTGCTCACTGCCAAAGGGAATGTACGGGTTATATGGGCACATACTTATGGTAAATCGACGAGCACGAGCACAAGCACAACCATCCAGGGCTGCTATGAATTATGAGCGGCGCAGGCAGGACATACAGTCTCTGGATGTCGGCTTGGGACGTGCGGACACTCTTCTCTGCCCGGAGCTCAACTTGATGTGGAAGCATCTCACACAGCGTTTGCTCAAAGGCACATTGAACCCGACTTAAGCTTCTTGGGACAGTTCGAGCAGGGGAGAAGGGGTGGGCAATGGCATGTGCCACGGGTGATTTACGTGGACTCCATATCACCGTCCAGCTTTTGGCCTGAGAAGCTGAAGCCCGGAGCGATTGTAGAGCGACGAATGCCACTGATCGGAAAGGGTAGGATTTAATTAGCATTGGTCGTGGCTGGTGCTCGGTCCTATCGGACGGACAACAGAATTGAATGGGCGGTTGTTGTAAGGCGGCTGGGCTCTTACGGTAGGAACAATCCCAACACTGCTAGCTCAAAATGCCAGTAACCTAGCACTGCAAAATCAGTATGTACCTTTCAAAGCAGATGTTGCCTTGGCTTATCGAAGGTGCGGCATAGTCAGGTCTAGTAAAGTATGAAATTCAGCATGAAGATTTTGTGTATCCTTCAGCATTGCAGAATTCACGTTTTGCTCATCTCACCAACAGGACGGGAATTTTGGGCTTCGAATATCAGTCTTACCTCGTCAGCTTTCGGTTTCTACACTCCATCCAAGATTCATTCAAGTGTCCCCCATCTCGTGAAGATACACGATGTGCTGTGGGAATGCGTAGGGCAGAAGGAGCAATAAGACCAGGCCGCAAAATGTGTGAAGGGATGACGAAAGCGAAGTCGTGGCGGCGTTGCTGGGCTACCACGATGTCGGCTGCGCTGGTCAAGGGAAAGCCACCACCGCCTGCGCCTTTTCACCGGGTGCACTGTAGAACCTCCGTCTCCTCCTCGAGCATTGCTGTTCCTGCGAAATAATATATTCAGATCCAAGACCATACTGGGACAACATCCGACAGCCGCGCGAACGAGCCCACCGCATTCTGCTGATTCCTCCTCTGGCCGCAAATGCCTTGGCGGTGAACCACCCTCTGAACTTGTCTGCAAGGCCAAACCGCCCCGGAGATGCATGTCCGATCTCTGGCTTTGCTCTCCTTCCTACGCATCGCGTGTGGCTCGAGCCACGACTACTCGCCGTTTTCCAATCCTCTAGGAGGCCTCCCCGAAGATGGGGTGTTGGTGAAGCGACAGGGTTGTCAAGCTGGCCTCGACTCTTGCTCGGGTCTGGGAGCGAATAACATATGCTGTCCCTCGGGGACGACATGCACATTAGACCAAGCTGATCAAGTCGCTTGCTGCTCGGTGGGGGTGGCATGCACGGGAACAATAGACGGAACTCTCACTGGGTCAACCGCGAGTTCCTCGACAACAGGAGCCGTGATAGGAACCACAACGACAACAACTGGCGGCGCGATCTCGATCACTGGAGTCGGCGGTGGTGGCTCCACGGTACCCAATTCATACTACCCTTTTATCTACGCGCCGACCTCCTTCCCCGACGCAGACCAGTGCTCTAGTGCATTCACGAGCTGTCAAGTTGCCTCGACTGCTTGCTTCACCTCTCTGGCCGGTGCCAATGGCGTGACGGTGGGAGGCATTAACGGCGGTGGAATCACGGTACAAGGAGTGTCGGGAACCATTCTGAGTGCTGCAAGCAGCATCTGCAGCTCGTTAAGCTCAGTGGGTTGTTCGAACCTACAACAAGTATCTCAGTGCACAGTATTTGGCAGCGGCTCGGGCGTTACACCCACTACGACAGCTGGGACCAACGGGATTATTCAGATTGGAAACAATGGTCCGCGCCAGACGGCGTGTCCGGGGATGATGTATGCCGCTGGCGCTGGAGCCGTGATAGGAGCAATGGGTGGTGTTATATAAGGCCCACACCTTCTGCCATGAGCTTTCAAAAAATGCTCTTCGACGCATTGCACGGTGTTATTATCTGGCAAAACGAGTATTGGACATATGACGACGAGACGATTTGTTCATTTGGATTGCAAGGCGCAGCCCGGGATCGACTGATGATTGGAAATTGCAGCTAGCAGGCGAGAGGCTCAGAGTTCATGTACAAATGAGTGGCCGTCGTTCAGCATCACCATGTCGCTACACAGTTGTTGGGGATGTACAGGCCAGCTACGAGACTGGTGGTCTGCTCTTCTTCTGAAGCAGTATGCTCGGGAGAACCACAGTATCTCGGGCAATAGAAGACCACAGAGCCATATGTGTCCAAGCTTCCATGGGTGGAGAAAGCTTTGCGTGGGATCCATGCCTCGTCAGATCAGCAATCTGCACCAATATCAGAAGCTCGCCCTGGCCTTGCCCCCGCTATAAGACCTCGTCTTTGCCACTTTCTTTGTTGTGGCATGGCCCCCCAGATCAGCTGCTACTTTTATATGATCCAGTGCCAGGTGTGTTCTATGTTGAAAGCCCACTTGAGGGCATACTAGCTGCAACTCACGACTGTGCGACCCAAGGCGGCATCGTCACTGCTGGAAAGTGGCCGAATACAGTATCAGCAATATCAGCTCAGCTCGGTATGTCTTGTATATTGCTGGCCGGACCAATTTCGCGTTGATTTGTGTCAGCGACAGCACGAACCATTGGCTCATCTAATCCTGCTCGGATGCCTGAGCCATCGAACGATGCACCAAGCTCGCCGACATGATATGGTGACTGTGTACAATATCGAGTTCTGTACTAGTACACACGACGTATGTCAGAAAGCGGCATCTTTCCTCCTAGTATTGACCCCGTTTAGCTTCCCTTCTCACGGTGAGGCCTCCAACGCATGATCCCACTGTCGTCGAGCGTGAGAGTATCGTGTATGGTAATACCGGCAATCACAACCGACCGCTCTGGGTGGCGACGAGAGAGGGGCGTTCCGAGTCATTGCTGGCTGCTTCGCACAAGGCTTCATCAGGCCCATTCAAATACACCGTCATCCCCTCCCGTCTATTCACTACTTGACTTCAGCAATTAATATTGCTTCTGGACGTCCACGACACTCTTTTACTGGTCCGGAGCCGTCCTATCTCACTTCTCAAAGCAACAGAGTCGCACTTACTACGAATCTGAAAATGTCACAGAACGTTCCGATGCCCAATGCCAGCGTGGAAACAGACTGCTTGATCGTCGGGGCTGGACCAGCTGGCGCATCTCTGGCCTGCTTCCTCGTGAATTATGGTTTGTTGACTTGTGATGTGCCCCGTTGGGCAAGCAAGTGCTGACCCGAGTGCTGGAAGGTGTGAAAGTGATGCTCATATCCGACGCTCCGGGCACAACCGCGACGCCCCGAGCGCATCTGGTCAACATGGCGGGTCTTGGTATGGACCTCTCATACTCGTGCAGGCTCGTCGTCCTCGGTTAACGGAAGCTAGAATGCATGCGTGATCTTGACCTGGAGGACGAGTGTCTCCGCCTTGGAAACCGAGGGGATTGCCTCGATTCCATCCGTTGGTGCTATTCCATGAGCGGTGTTGAGTATGGGCGCATTCACGCGTGGGGTGCTGGGCCCGCGAAATCGGTGCGTCTCTCAGTGCGCGTACACCATCAGCAGCTGACGCCCTGCGACAGGGAGAAGTGGCGGACTTGAGTCCCTGTGCGTCTTTGGACCTTCCGCAGTCGTCGCTCGAGCCGATTCTCGTCCGTTACGCGACTACCCACGGGGTGATTTGTCTTTTCAATACAAGCTTCCAAGACCTAGAGCAAGACTCACGGGGCTGCCTGACGAGCGTCATCAGCAAGGCGACCGGCCAGAAGTTCAAGATCCGTTCGCGGTATCTCTTTGGCTGTGATGGTGCCCGGAGCCCTGTGGCGGCCAAGGTTGACCTCTCCTACAATATCCAGCCTTCCGGAGGGGTGGCGTACAATATCCTCTTCAATGCAGATTTAGCCGACATCATGCGTCATCAGACAGGCCACCTGCATTGGATAATGCAGCCGGACACGGAACTTGAACATGGGATCGCCCCGGTTTTGCGCATGGTACGACCTTGGGACAAGTGGATGCTGGTGGTATTTCCCAAACCTGGGGTTGATATCAAGGCCTTTGGGTCCGATGCCAAAGCTACGGGCCAGGTGGAAGATTTGCTACGAGCGACGATAGGCAATGATGAGATCCCATTCGAGGTGCTGGATATCTCGAGCTGGAGAGTCAATGAAACAGTTGCCGAGTCTTACTCGAAGCAGAACGTGTGAGTCTTCAGGAATGCAGGTGTGGAAGAGGAGTTCTAAGACCCGTCAGATTCTGTCTCGGGGATGCAGTGCACCGACATCCACCGATTTTGTGAGTGGCCTCATGGACATTTACCTGATGAGTCAGGATCCCGGGTCTGATCGTCCTGATATCGTGCTTGGCTGCTGACACCGATGCAGCGGCCTCGGCAGCAACACGTGTATTCAAGATGCCTACAACCTGGCATGGAAAGTGGCGATGGTTCTCAAAGGAAAGGCTTCTCCAGTGTTACTGCAGACCTATAATGCAGAACGCCAGCCTGTTGGGCAAGCCTTGGTGAAGTGGTCGAATGAGCTTCTTCGCAATCATGGTGAGCTTGTTCCCCGAGCCCATATATGTGACGCTGTAGCTTTCGTTTCTTCTCCAGCTTGTGTCAGTACTCTTGCTCGCTGCTGACAACATTGCAGCGACGGTATGGGGTGCTATTGGGATGTTCGAACAAGACAAGGAGAAACGGATCAAAGCCAACAAAGAGCTATCCGAGGCTTCGGAAGCAGGAAAGAGACGTCGCCAGGCACTTTTCGACGCCATGGAACGACACCGAGGGGAAGGCGATAGTCTCGGCATGATGATGAACCAGTGGTACAAGTCGAGTGCTCTGTACCTGGAGGACGAAGGGCCTTTGGAGCCCTTCACGGGCAATTTCCTCACCCAAGTCCGGGTCAGCACATATCCTGGCTTTCGACTACCCCATGCGTGGTTGAGCAAGGGCAAGGGTGTGCCCAGCAAAGAGATATCGACCGTCGACTTGGCTGGCAAGAATTCATTTTCCCTGTTCACGGGCCACGGCGGTGAGCCATGGACGGAGGCTGCCAAGTCTGTGGGCAACAGGCTTGGAATCCAGATCAATGCCTTTGCTGTCGGCTTTGGCCTCGACTATGCCGACAAGTATCGAGACTGGACGAAGAGGAGAGAGGTTGATGAAGACGGATGCATACTGGTGAGACCCGACCGGTATGTCGCCTGGCGGGCCAGACGAATGAGCTCAACGTCGTGCGAAGAGAAGCTGGAGCATGTTCTGAGGTCGATTCTGTGTCTTTGAGAAACGAGACCTCGGAGGATACGATACCATCTATGGATACGGGAGTTGCTTTTGAAGGCGTCGCTTCGTCGGATGGAGATGCTGCATTCGGATCAACACTACAAGCTTTCTTCTTGTCTTTCTCAGCTCGCGTCGACTCCTTCATTCGACTAACTACTCGCTTGCCATCCATTCCTTCTCGCCTATTTTCGGCTGTCCCAAGAGACGTAGTGAGCGAATCAGCCTGTCGCGTTGGGGGTGGGAAGTTTCGTGCCCTTTACCTGCCGCCCTTCTGGCCATATGATACGAAGCGAAGAAGTTTCAGGAGTACATTCGAGATGCACAGCCGTCGTCGCGCATCGCTGCTGGTGTCTCGACGGAGAGTATCATCGAGCAATGTCGAGTCTACAAATACTGCTGCTGGTCCTCGCACCGGGTGATACACATCAACTCCATATCCTCAGCCGTAAGTCCTGCTGCTCATAATCTGCCGTACTGCTATTTGCAGTGCCTACGACTGTCCTGTCCTCAGCATTGTCGAGCCGTGCATCTCCGAATCGTCACAATGAAAGTCATTATCATTGGCACCGGCCTGGCGGTATGTACGTTACATGCATCAAGACTCGAACACAGCACCAACACACCCGCCACTACCGTCCGTCTCGTTCTAATACATATTCACCGGCTAGGGACCCGCACTGGCGCTCGCCTTGCACAGACACGACATCTCATGCGCGATATTCGATCTCCGCGACAAGACGGGTTTTGACGGCGGCTTCGTCGCGCTGGCGCCCAATGCCCTCCGCGCGCTCGACCGGATCGACGTCTACGACCGCGTGGCCAAGCAAGGGTGGAATTACGAGGCCTTTCAATTCCTCTCGTCGCGCAACCTCAGTCACATCGGCACCATCCTGAACGGCAGCCAGCACCGGTACGGGTATAAAGCGCTGCGCGTCTCGCGGGGCATTGTGCGCCAGACGCTGGTGGAGGCTCTCCACGAGCACGGCATCCCCGTGCATTACAATGCGCGGTGTGTCGCCATCCGGGAGACGGAGCGCGGCACCGTCGTCGCCATGTTTGCGGACGGGCGCACCGAAGAGGCTGATTTCCTGGTCGGAGCCGATGGGATCCATTCGCGCGTGAGGGCGTACCTTGATCCTGGTGCCGTGCCGACTTTTAGTGGCCAGTTGGGCGTGGGGGGGAGTTTACCCAGGTCGCGACTCGGGATGGTGGGTCAGAATGTATACATGCCGTGTTTGATCTTGGGGAAGCTCAACTCTTTCATGTTCATGTAAGTGAGGTGACTTTGCTGTGCTGGATAGTGCCCTTGGCTGGACTGGACTGGTCTGATTCAGCCAGAGCCACACACCCTGATACTCAAGCCCTCGAGGACCACGACGCATGATCTGGCCCGACGCTAACAATGACTGACACAGGCCGTGTACCTACACCGGAGACCGGGTCGGGTGCTTCGCAACCGTGGAAGGCGACGACCGATCGCGTGGAGAGTGGAACAAGCTCCAGAACGACAAGACGGCCTTGTACGCGACTCTGCAGAAGCACCATGAGAACGAGAGATGGCCTGACCTGGTCCACGCCGCGTCGAAGAATATCGACGTCGAGACACTCACTCTGTGGCCGTAAGTGTGAATCCAGCTCCAGATCCAGCTCCGGCTCGAAACTTGAACCTTGAACCTTGAAGTCGCCCCCTCCAAGACAACTACGGATCCCTCGTATGTACCCTAGTCGATGATTGAACCTTACTAACTTTTGACCTACTGCATACGAAATAGCTACTACAAGGTCCCCGAGTTGAGCTCCTGGTCCAGCAAATCCGGCAGAGTCATTGTGATAGGCGACGCCGCGCACGCAATGCCGCCAACAGGCGGTCAAGGGGCCGCGATGGCCTTTGAAGACGCCCTCACCCTTGCTGACACGCTGAGCGCGCTGAAAATGGACGAGACGGGGAAAGAGGACGAGTCCGCGGCTCGAGCAACAGACGCCTTGTCACGGTGGCAGTCTGTACGGCGGGAGCGGGTCAAGAAGATCCTGGCCTTCACTGCCAAGGGCGGCGATATGAGGAAGCATTCGGTCGGCACGCTGCAGCAGCTCGTCAAGGAGTGGTTGATGTGGGCTTACTTTCTCTGGGTCGGCGACGAGGGCGGCTTGTCTTGGATTTACGAGTATGACACGGCCACTATGGTACCAGGCCACCGGGACGAAAAGTTGTGTGTGTCGGCGTGATGAGTGATCAGGGCTGTTCGTCTTATGGCGAGAATTAGGACCACGATGGTCTTGTCTTGCAGTTGTGACCAGCGTCGAGGTCTGTTGTATATGGTATGGTATGTTTATGCTATGTACTTACTCGCATTGTAGACAGGGTGGGTATATGTACAACAGAGAGTCGCCGAGGAGTAAGAGGTACAAGTCGGTTCCCATGTCAGCGAAAGCCCATCGCCCGACAGAGAATGCTTGTCTCTGTAGTCCGTACTCTAACTCTGCTCAATACTCTGTATCAAGCTCTCAGCGGCGGCGAGATGGTGGTGGAGCTTGCCTCGATATGGAGTACAGAGTACAAGAGCTGCATGGATACTCGTACTCCGCACAGGCTTAGTAGTCGTACCTTTGCTATGGGAGTATGTCCTCCGTACAGTATGCATGGAGTACTCTGTAAATGCCCCTGATCGGGCCTATTGGGACACTCGATCTCCGGAACCCCGGAGTGGAGAGCCAGAACGTGGTGGCTGGACAGGCACAGACGCACGCACACGCTTCGCTCTAATGCACGCCTTCGGATGAATGAAGCCTCCACAAGTGAGACACACGGGACGATGAACAGATGGACTTCGAGACGATGCCCAGAAGCTTGACATGCTCATGATCTGCGCGGGCTCACCAGCTTGGCGGGCGTCGTGCCTTGCTGATCTCAGAGGCAGTTCTAACGACATCGATGTTTTTCCCCAGAGAATCGAAATGTGTGCTGCGACCAATTTCCCACGCGACTACACAGCCGTGACAGTATATATGTGGCCAGGCCAGGCCGAGCGGACAGGCCAGTCTCCTGCAGCAGCGCCACCATGTACCACGGTACGTACAGAAGTCATTGGTATCCCTGGCTCGGCAGCGGTTGCGGCTAGTCGCTGTCCACAGGGGTTTGTTTGGGCTGGAAGCTGCATGGCTTAAAGTCATGACATCAACACTGTCTGTCGTTCTCAACGGGGGTTTCTACAACGACTATTCCCCCTCAACGCCGCCAGAGCTTCGACAGATCCGGCAGCTGCGAAAGCCTCTTCGACATCCCCAGCTTTCTCGGGATCAGTCGACTGAGGGCGCTCAGGCGTGGACCGACACTTTGCGGTACGGTCCCGTATGTCTCCCTGGGAGGATCTCATCTCAGTTCAGACTGACACCGCGGAATGTCCTTTGGCTTGTTGCAGCGATCTTGCTCTTAGCGACTCACGGAACATCGGTGATGCCGGAGTCGTCGACCATCTGGTCTGCTCTGCCTTGTAGATCATCTCCTCAGGGGTCAGGCAACGAAACCTCGTCATTGTCGCGCTGGATTGGAACGCCTCAACCAATGTCAAGCCCGCTCAAGCTCAACCGAGCGAGCTTCAAGGTGCCAGCCCTCCGTCGCGGGAATAGCTAAGGCAGACTTTGATAATCACGGCACCGTGAGATCGCCACTCACACTTCCTCCTCCCATCATCATTGGGACTGTGGTCACTGACTCCATCCACGTCTGACCAATCCCAGGCTGCCCTCTCGATGCGTCGGAGCGGTCGCAAGCGGGTTGTGTATGTATGTCTATGAGCTTTGCATGCTGCCTTGCAGGTAAGCTCTCGACCAGGCAGGAGGGGAAGCTCATGCATATCCGCCCGCAGGGCCTCAAGCATGGCATGCGGCTGGGAGCTCAGCTATAAATGTCCGAGGAAGGGCTGTCTTCTGGAGGTAGCTGCCGTCAACCTGACCTGCAAGAGCATTACCTTTGAAAGTCCTTGCCTCTCCATTGCTGCCATCCTTGACGCCAAACTTCCACTCGCTCATCGGCCTCGTCGACCATGAAACTGTCATTGTTCCTTGCGCCATTGGCGCTCGCCGCCGGCGTCGTGGCCCTCGCAACCCCTAAGCGTACTGACTGTCAGCAAGGCTGCCTCTCCCAAGCACAGGCCGAGTCGATTATCAGCCAGTAAGTTGTCACTCTTGGCCCCATGGTGCGCCAACCGAGCCCAATACGAGGATGGGCCCCCCTTCGAACACTGCGCTGCTCCATCCTCTAGCTGAAACGCGGTCTGACATCCTCAAAGATACATCTCAATCCTCGAACATGGAGACGTGGCTGCCGCCAATGCGACTGCCCAAGCACTTCTCGACCCAGGCTATACCGAGACAAGCGACTCGATCCTGTCACTCGAGGGACAGCCGGTGAGTAGACACACTTGCCATTCTCGGCAATATTTCCTGCAGTCTAACAAGCTTTTTACAACAGCTCGGCACTGTGACCTTTCAGGGTAAAGACGGGTATATCGAAGGGGTGTTGAATTCACCTCCTGTGGAAGGCATTACCACGATCGAGATCCTCGTGGCCGGTTGCACCAAGATCCTCTGGTATTGGAACTTCCTCGGGATCGGCACCGGTGAATATGAGGTCAAGGGCTTCAATCTCTTCACCATCACACCTTCGCTCCAGATATCCGCCGTCGACCTGGAGTTCAACAGCATTGCTTGGGGTCTGGATACTGGGTACCAGGTCATTCCTCCTGCCGATGGTGGAGCTCCTACTCGCAGATGAGGTCGAGCGGGAGGCGCAGGATGGCTTCACAGAAGAGTACAATGTTAATCATGGAGAAGGTGCGAGAGGCGGTGGTGATCGCAATGGACGTGAGGAATAGCTGTAGGCCTAATTAATACTGACCACATTCCTTTGGCCGTGCAGCCATTCGAATCTTCATCTCCGTCGGCTCAGCTCTGCACTGCACTATTAAGCGTATCAAATATCGCATTGTATTGCTTACATCTCAGTGAGAGGACATGAAAGACAATCTGAAGTGAATCTGAGTGACAGGTGAGAGACCATTCATTCAGCGGCCCCCAAAACATATGCGGACCCCGGAGTGAATCGCCCCACGACGCGAAGTGCTGCAGCATTCTCCTTGGTGCCAAAAGTCCTGTCATCCCGTCAACAGTTATCTGCATTGGTCTTGGTTCTGGCCGCGATCAGACACTGGCCAAACAGATCATGACCAGGAGGAAGCCCAAGGCTTCCACTTCGACGCAGCCGACAAGTCAACCTCCCGACGTTGCGGGTGACACCAACACCGGTGAACAGTATCCTTCAGATCCAGCACCATCGCCTCTACCCGCGCCGCAAAAGGCATTGAATGGCAAAGCGCGGCCTGCGCCTGAGCTGTCAGTGTCTCCCACCCTGATCATATGTCGCAACAAGCATACCAGACACATCTCGTCCTACTCCGGGCCGTAAGTTGCACACAGCCTTCACAACCTCTTTTGTTCCACCCGCCGCACACATCAAGCAAGCAACAGCTTGTGGAGCTGTATTGTTGTCGCCCTAATATACCTCATGTCCACGCCGTACCGCTGCTGACGTCTTGGTAGATGGCTCAATCTTCCCCCCGAAGTGCTCGACAGCCTGGCTCATAGCAACTACTATTCTCCTCGTCCCCGGCCGATCGATCCTGCTGTCTTCTTCGACCTGGTCAAGATCAGGCGGTTGATCGATGACGCTACGAGTCTGGCTGTGCGCGCCGCCAACGGCACCACGTCTGCGTCCTTGTACACATCGCAGAATGCGACCAATGGAATCTTTAATGGCGCAGATGCAGAGATTCTCGGGATCGGATCTGCAAGAGGCGGTGGCGGGCATGCGAAACTGAGCCGCGAGAGGAAGCACCGAATGCGCGAACATGCAACGCAGAAACTAGCCCACGCATATCGCCTCGACGAGATCGCCTCCAGTGTCGCCATGATGCAGTCGGCCTCGGCGTTGGAGGATGTTGCCAAACACGTCCTACAGCGCGACGAGCGGAACGCCGACGCACAATTCGTTCATTTCTTCCACGAGAAGATCCCCTCCATGGCTGTGGCCGAGTACACCAGCCTGGAGCCTCTGACCGACGTGATCCGTCAGAATCCCACCGACCCTTCACCCTACAGAACAAGGTCCGTCGCTCGCATGTTCAAGGACGACTTCGAGGGCGTGGTGCGAGACTGTACCGATGGGCTCGCCGTGCACAGGCTCTACCATTCACAACATCAAAACGAGCAGCAGGACTTGGTCCTGGCCAAAGATTCCGCCGGATTGGGTCGGGACCAGCGCACAGAGGGTCGACTGGAGGAGAAGGACCACCCGAACAGCCTGGAGCCCCAACTGCTCTTCCACCGAGCTGGAGCGTACCTGACGCTTGCATGCGACAACATTCGACGGGCTCTGTACGGGTTACGGAGTGGTGGGGCGCAGCATAATGGCAATGGCAGCGGTGTTTCCGCCTCAGCGCTTGCAGAAGAGGAACTGGCGAGTTTTCGCGCCGATGCACGAAGGCTGGTTCGCACATACGCCAAAAGAGCTCTGCGTGACTATCTCGCTTTTCTGTCACACTTCGACTACACGCCTGGCCTGTCGGCGGAGTACACAGATGCATTCCTGGAGAGAGTGAGCTCACGCCGCCCGCAAGGACGCGGGTCGCGGAGCGAGAAGCTGCTGGACGTGGATGCTGCCCATGCTCACGCCCACGCTGGGTTATCAGAGGCGCTCGTGAAATATGAGAGTCAGAGAGACCCCCAGACAAAGCACCACCCGTTGCCTCAGATACCCAAACCGATAATTTACAGGTTGAACGAGCTGTTTGCAGCGGTGCCTGTAGCCAACTTGCCTCCTTACCCCTCGGACCGGGATACGCAGGTCGATCAGGATCATCCGATCTTCTCCTTACCTGACTTCTCCGAAGCAGTCACATATCATCCCCTTCTCACAGACGTACTCCACTCGGTGCTTCTATGCCACTGTCTTATCCAGACATCGAGCAAAGAGCTCCAGCGACATGCCCATATGGTTGCACGTCTCGTGCGAGTTTGCGACGGATATCCGATCTTCCTAGCTGCACGTTCGCCTGCCCGCGCAGACTGGGTCGAGATCCTGCGGCGAACAAAGAATTGGCTGGGCCTGTCATCTACCTGGGACAAGCTGTGTACTCCCACACCTTTTCCGGGCCGCAAGACGGCTCCTAAAGAGACGCCGGAGGACAAGAAGGCCAGAATCAAACAAGAAGCCCTGCTCGAAGCGCTGGCGGATGAAAGAGTGGTGGATGAAGAGTCCTTCAGGGCCAGCTTCAAGGCCAGGGAACTGAGAGCTGCGCGAGACGAAGAGGAGCAGGCGAGAAAAGATGCCAGCGGCACCAAGTTAATTGAAGGTGGGCCGACAGATCAGAAAGGTGTCCAGGGAGAGGCTCTCCCCGCCGATCCGAAGCGATGGGCGCAAGAAGACGGGAGCGAGTATCCCATCACGACGGAGCGAGCGGAAGCGCTTGTCGAATGGATTCTCGAGGCGCCCCCGCCCAGCGCTGTCGATAGTGCTGGTCGTGCGAAGAAGAAAACGGGCGCGAAAGGAAGACCGAGGAAGAAGGCCAGCACGGCATCGAGTCTAAGAGAGGTCACAGAGAGTGGGCTTGAACAGGGTGTGGACAGTCTTGACCTTCTTGACTGATTGAGATATGTTCAGCTGTGGGAATTATCCCGTCGTCGGTGATGAATACTGCCACGGATCTGTACAGACCCCCAGGCAATCGAGTTTTCTTGTTCGTGATTGGTTCTATCTCCTGTGCGTCTGTTGTAGTGACGGGAGTGATTGTGTCTGATGAACTCCGGTCAAGCATGCGCACTCCGGCGAGGCAGACGACAACCAGCGTTGATTGAGATACAGCACCACAAGTTGAACGATACCGATCGTAATGGAGAAGCCAGACGTCACTTCATATGCCAATGCTTCTTCTGTTCCCTCGCCTCTCCCGATAACAACGCAATCCCATTGATACAAGGTAGATCTCTCCATAGATGTACGAGATACAGACTCGACGTCCCCACCACCCTCTCCTCCCACCACCGCGGCATCATCGGCATCCATATCCATGCCGGCACGGCTACCACGCCAGACCCTCAGCCTGAGCATCACCAACCCCCTAATCCTCTACCGTGCATTACTGGCGACCCAGAAAATCAAGCCCGACCCGGCGCAACATCGTCTGGCTCTACACCTGCAAAAACTCTACTTCCGCCTCAAGGACTACGCCCCCGAAGTCGAGTACCGGTACCGTCTGGAGACAATCACCCGGGACCTACCCAGGCGTGCCGACCCTCATCCCCGACATGCCAGTGAGTCAGAGTCGGGGTCAAAGTCCACGGGGGCGGAGAGGACCACCAAGAAGAGCGCCCTCTCGGCCCTCCTCTCGTTCACCTCCCCCTCGAGCTTTCTCACTGCCGCCGACACGTTAGCATTGACGCGCACGACCCCGCTTCATGACTCGGCCGTCTCCATCCCTTCACCCCGAGGCTTGCTCCTGTACGGCGAAGTGGGCCGCGGCAAGTCCATGCTCCTGGACATGCTGTACGATTCGTTGCCGTCGCGCAAGAAACGCCGCTGGCACTACAACACGTTCATGCTGGATGTCTTCCGGCGCATCGAGCTGGCTAGGCTGGACGGTCTGGACGGTCTACGGAACCCGCGAAGAAGTCTGTTTGGCGGTGGTGGTGGCAGCGGTGCGAGTGCCCACGAGCACGTCGTTCTCCGGCTAGCAAAGGATACGGTCGCCGAGTCTCCGATCTTGTTCCTGGATGAGTTTCAAATGCCCGACAGGGTGGCCGCCAAGTTGATCAATGGGTTCTTCACGGCGTTTTTCCACCTCGGCGGCGTGTTAGTCGCGAGCTCGAATCGTATGCCGGAGGAGTTGAGCAAAGCCGCGGGCGTGGAGTTTGGGGCTGCACATGCCGCGAACAGTTCCGGGAGGGGAGGTGTCGGTGCCAGTGGTGGGTTCTTCGGGCTCGGTTGGGGCCTGAGTCGGGAGAGTGAGGGCGAGAGAGCAGCCAAGACGGACTTTGGGTTGTTTCTCGATGTCCTCAGGGCGAGGTGTGAGGTCTGGGAAATGGAGGGGGAGCGGGACTGGCGGAGGGAGGGCGATGATCGGGCGGAGGTGGTGGATGGGCTTGAACAAGAACAGAAACAGGAGCACGAGCACGAACAAAATGATGCAGCGCTTCAAAAGCAGACCCAGGGCATGACCAGAACCAGGACCACGGTCACGACACTCGCCTCGTCGACGAGGCCACTGTCGTCCGACTCGCCGGCACACTACCACGTCAATATCCCTGGCGCCCCGAGTGATGTATCCTTCGAAAACGACATCCGCGTCCTCAACCCCTCAGGGACATGGCATCCCGCGAATCTCACAGTCTACGCACGCGCCCTGCACATGCGGACCACGCACAACCGCATCCTGAAGTCATCGTTCCGCGACCTCTGCGCCGTCTACCTCGGCCCAGCAGACTACGTGACTCTGTGCTCGACATTCCACACGCTCATCCTGACGGAGGTCCCGGTGCTGACGTCGGCGCACAAGAACGAAGCTCGCAGATTCATCACCCTTCTTGACGCGTTGTACGAAGCCCGGTGCCGACTCGTCGTCCAGGCCGACGCCCCGCCTGATAAACTCTTCTTCCCCGAGACACGAGCCAGATCGACAACGACGGCCAGCACCGGGGAAGGCACACTCTTGGCGGAGAATCCTCTCGACGAACACGAATCTGGATCCGAATCCGAATCCGACGACTCCATCACGTCCGAGGCATTCTCCGAGATCTATCAAGAGAGCACGGCCCCCTTCCGGCCCAATATCACGACGTACACAGAGGGGAATACCCGCAGTTCGACACCCCCGTCGTTCACACCCTCGTTGGCGAACCCCAATGTGCGGACCGTGTTGGCGGACGAGGACGCCGATTTCGGCCCCACGTACGGCAACGGACGAGGGCACGGCATCTCAGACTCGACGTCCTTCACCGACGAGCGCGGGATGACGGCGGGCCGGGGTCCGGACTTTACGAGCACGTCGGCGCTGACGGGCGAGGATGAACGCTTCGCGTACAAACGCGCGAGATCGCGACTGTGGGAGATGTGCGGGCGGAGGTGGTGGGATGAGCGTCTGGCTGGGCTTAATGGTGTTGGACAGCCAGAAGGTGGAGCTCATGGTGAAGCCGGAGGTGAAGCCGAAGGTGAAGCGAGGGAGGGAGAAGTGCCAGAATGGTGGCGACCAATCCATCGCGAGGGGCGGTTCTGGGAAAGGGCTGCGACCACGCGCGATGAGGTTGATGCCGATGCTGATGTAAAGACAGGAGCTCACGCTGCACCTGATCAAGTTCCCAGAACCGCGGGCGTCGATCCAGATCCAAAGATCGAGTCCACGTTCAGACACGATGCCTCGCCGTTTCGGACGAGTGTTGACCCGCCGCCAAAGTTCGGATGGCAACATGCTTGGGGGATGATGCGATGGGGCAAGAAAGCAGGCGAATGGGGGAAGGGCGTCGAGGGAAGAGATCGAGCGAAGAAAAGGGGGCCGTCCGGATGGGTAGGTGAAGGGGACGACACTTCTGCTCCTGCTCCTGCTGCGAGGGGAGCAAAAGAGTAAGAGTGTAGTAGTTCCGCGTGCACCGTAGAGCTCTTTGTTCGAAAGGCGGACAAGGGTCCGGGACTGTGCTTGCATTACACTGCATAGCGACGTACTGCACATATATGTGTATGTATGTGAATGGGTCGTGTGTGAATAGAGAATATTTCGTCTACCGTCAACTATCTACTGGTTACTGTTTACTGTGGTTGGCGTTCCGTTTCGCAAAGGCAGGAATGAATACCGAAGAACGAACAGTGAGTATATCAGTATTCAACCCCTGGCTTTGCGGTCTACAGCAACGCTGGCTGATGCGGGATACACCTACACTTGGTCCAGCACTTCAGCCATTTTATTCCGTTGTCATACGATACGTGCCACATGCCCAGTCTTCATGTCGCTCTAGAGCTGTATCTATGGACGGCATCCCATGCCAGTACCTAAACCAACCCAACTCGACGAGTTCACTCCTCGTCATCCACGGCGGGAGGCGTGCTCAAATACCCCTTATCCTCGAGGTACTTGATGATGATCTTGACGCTCTCCTCGACGCTGGTCTCGGCGCTCTTGATATGCACCTCGGGCTTGTGCGGCTCCTCATACGGGGCACTAATGCCGGTGAACTCTGGGATTTTGCCCTCCCTCGCCTTCTTGTACAGGCCCTTGGGGTCCCGCTGCTCGGCCACCTCGACGGGGACGTCGATCCAGACCTCGACAAAGGGGACGCCCGGTTCGCCGCCGGGGCGGGGCGCCTCGTGCAGGGCGCGCGCCATGTCCCGGTCGGCGCGGTAGGGGGAGATGAAGCTCGTGATGGCGATGGTGCACGAGTCGGCAAACAGCTTGGCCACCTCGGCGATGCGGCGGATGTTCTCCTCGCGGTCCTTGGGTGAGAAGCCCAGGTCCTTGTTCAGGCCGAAGCGGATGTTGTCGCCGTCCAGCCGGTACGCGTTCTTGGTGTACGGCTTGCGGATCAGGGCTTGTTCCAGCGCCACCGCGATCGTCGACTTGCCCGACGCCGAGAGGCCCGTCAGCCAGATGGTGAGGCCGCTCTGTTTGAGCAGGCCCGCGCGGATGGCCGGCGTCAGCGGGCTCGCGTGGAAGTGGATGTTTCTGGAGTGTCATGAAGAGTAAAGTGTAAGCATGTGGAACAAAATTGGTGGGGCAAGGACGTGTATAGCAGAGTTGAGCATAGCATAGCATAGTTGAGCACAGACTACATAGGCAAAGCACAGTCGGTCCAGTCCACTTTGCAAATACGGTGCGCGCTGAACAGCGCTTCAGGACGACTGATGCGGACGTCTCAAGGGAGTCAACATATCCGAGAAAAGGATCCCCGATGCACTTGCGAGCGTACACATAGCACAGAGATGCTGTGTCCTGATGTAGGGGAGGGAGGCGCACAGCGTAAAGAGAGGGTGGTACTTACGTTGCCATGGTTCGTGCGGTGAGGCCGTTGTAACGCTCTTTGATTCGGGCCTGGATGTTGCCAAATACGTTATGCGGTCCCACGTCTCGAGGATGCTACTATCGGCCTGGAGCGTGACTCGTCTGGTATTGTAGCGGGGTGGTGTTGATTGTGGCTGTTCAAAATACTTGCCGACGTGCTTTGCCTGGCTTTTCTTTTATTTTGTCGTTGGGAAGTTTCTGTCGTGGTTGAAGATCGGCGAATCGGTCGGTAATCGGCGCGCCAAGGGGGGAAGACAGCGGTGAGGTCCTCGTATTGTACTGGGACAGAGTAATGCAGTGGGATTGTAGACAGGGGCTGGAAGGGAGCGACACGCATGGGGGCTACAGGCGAAGTCACAGTACAGTCAATGTGTACTATGCTGTTACTACAGTCTTCTCTGTGCACACCGGGTCCCTTCGCTAAAGAGCAATCATCAACAGAAGGACGAAGCTGTGATCGAGTCCCCGGCGCGGCATCTGGTCGTTGTTCCGGGCATTGCAGTGTATGCCATTAGGCTTCCCTTCAGCTATTAACACGAGCTGGTGGCCCTGTCCTTTCCAACCCTTCCATCTTCCGCCTTCGCCTTCCCCTTCGCCTACCGCACAACTGCAGCAGCGTGCATGTGCCTTGTAGCGGGGCTCCACGATTTGCGGGCAGGCCACGACTGGCATTCTTCAGCAGGCCGTCACACCTGTCAATGTTTGGCTTGCGTTTGCCATCTCCAGCGGCCGCTTATTCGGCCATCCCGGCGCAAAGGACCGTCCAGGGCACAACGGGATGCCATGCCCGACGGCCGGGTGCGTCAGCTCAACCATGAATTCGCCCTCCATCCTCCAGCAAGCGAAGACTCTCGATCTGGGGTTTCTATCGCGAATCCCAGATTTAGGACCGTTTGTCTGAGAGGCGATCTCGGATTTGCCCCGCCATGATTGTATCATGCTTGGTGGCTTACGCCGTCTGAAGCAGACAATCTGGCTCTTGTCTCAGACGGCCGGGCCAGCAGCTTGACAAACTGACCATCGAGCCTGGTTGTCAGTGTACACACTTATCAGGATGATTCAGTTCCCAGCTCTGTCGCCGCTTACGCTTGCTGCACCCGGTCGAGCCTCCAATGTCCCATGTTCTCGTCCTTCAGAGGATGATCTCAGGAATGAATCATGTGCAAGGTCGCACAAACTGCCTGGCCGGATAAGCGAGCTCAGTCCCCTGGAAGATACAGATGTACTGCCGCCTGTATCTTGTGGTGTGGCCCGACCGTTCGCAGACCAGCGCAGGACAGTCGGTGTGGTTGTACTCGCTCCCAGGTTCTCGTATCTGAGCGCAGCAACCTCGTCTTGATTGCGACTGTGCTGGTGTGGCAGATTGCTGCCGCTTCCTTTCAAACAAAGAGAGCTGACACTTGACAACACAGGCAGCGCAAAGTCGCGGGCCGGAACCTGTGCGACCTGCTTGCGCGCTACACTTGGTCTTTGGATGTTTTGGCTGATGACCCGGGCCATTCAGTACTTAGAGAGACGGCGACCCTTCATGTAAGACGTTCCTCCCTCTCGTGGTCTGGCCTCTGCATTCTGCTGTGTCTTACCGTCGGTCTGCAGCAATGTGAAGTTGATGCCCTTTCATATCATCGTCGCTCTCCGCTGAATGCTTGATCTGTTAACGCTCCCTGCCCGGCCGTTGCAGGCAGTCAGTACAGTACAGAAGGGCACTGCTGAGTCTGAGAGAACCCCGAGGGCCCGCGACAGCTTGTGGTAAAGAAAGAGTCGACCGACAAGAGGGGATGGCTGCGTGTCGATTGCGTGGATTCTACCTCACCCTCGCCATTGACACGGCAATCCGAGCGGTGGACGACAATCAAGCAAGTTAAGGACGAGCAATACTGCCTATTCAACAAGTCGCAGCACCTATTGTGCTATTGTGCGCAACAGCAACCATTCACTCGTCGACTCTACCGCTCGTGGGAGTTCTTGCTCGTCGCCTTCATCCTCAAGACCTCACTTCCACCTCACTGCGCTTCGCTTCTCGAACACCTCGTCCTCAACTCTTCATTTCCACCTCTAAACGCCTTATTGCCGTCTCATCGACACCACCCGTCGTCGCCAACGATGTTCTCCTTTGACACCGTCACCCGACTCATTGTCGGAAGCGCGGCGGCTGAGTGCAGCGAGTACAAGCGGCTCGAGCGCAAGTACAAGCACGTCGAAGCCAACCTCAAGTTGGTCAGAGAGGTGACAAAGGCCTCAACGACAGCGTCATCAACCCGTACGTGCGGTGTGTTCTGTGTCGCCGCTTCCTGCTGACCGACCTCTCAGACTTGCGCAATACCAACAGCATTCGCTCCGGACCGATCACAAGCGCCTCTTCACCCACATCCACACAAGGCAGTGACGGTGCAGGCCCCGACGAGGCAAATCTGCAGCGCACACAATCCACCCCAGCGGTCACCACAGTCCCATCGGGCAGCCTGGACGACCTCAAAAGGACATACTCGGAGCCAGGGATCGCGATTCCCTGGCCCCAAATGACCGGCTTTGGAGGGTATCGACGTGCCGTTGACGCCTCCGCATCCTGGCAACTGAATTACCTCGAACAGCGACTCAAACTCGATGGCGACATCATCGCTGGCTTCCTAGGTGAACACAATCCACCTGTAGGCATCGACCTGCAAATCTGGCAGCAGTACCTGAACACCAAGGTCAAGGTCAGGGCCAAGGTGCAGCGTCGTTGGCCGGCGAACATCGTCACCACCTCCGCCTCATCTGGGACTCTGTCGTCTACCCCACCTGGCACGCCCATCACGGACGCCTCGTCGGAATACACCGACCCGGTCACCGGAACGAGAGTCGTCCGTGGCTTCACCATCGCTGATTCAACCACCATTTCCAACACTTCCAGCGCAGCGAGCTCGTACAATAAGAACAAGAAATGTGGTGAAGGCAAAACAGTGGGAGATGGAAAGCAGGGACTGGTCAGCACGTTCCGCAGGGTTGAGATGTCTTATCGCGACATCGGACCCAATGGAGCGGCCTCTGAATGTGCAATTTCGTCGGACGATGAAGATGAAGAAGAAGAAGAAGAAGGTGACGACGAGGAGTATGACTCTGACGAAGACGAGGACGATGACTGGGAGGACATGAACTGAAGGAGCGGTACGTCGGCATGAGCGAGAGCACAGCGCGAACATAAGCGTGGACCTTGGATACCGGCGTCGACATGAATCGAATTGGATATGAAACGGTAATCAACCAAGAGCAGGGGATGGTGGCGTTGAGAGGCGTCCGGCTTGGCTGATCTGCGAGGCTATGGTGGATGAATATGACATGCCTTGGATCGCCATCAAGCGTGGTGATGATTTCGGTTTGCTTCACTAATTAGTACGAACTTCGTTTGAAGTGATGAGTTGAACATGAAATCGAGCGTGAGTACCGACAATGTATTCTGTTTCAAACAACGGATGTAGAGCTCTCTTATCATCACTCTCATCCACGAGCACGATGCATATACTCCCTACCCACCGTACCATTACAGGATCCCACGGCACCATCCCTCCTTGGACGGCTTGACTCCGTAAACATGAACAGTATCACCGTGATCCATGGGCTGATGGTGCCGGCACACACACACACACACACACACACACACACACACACACACACACACAGACAGTGAAAATTGAAAGTATGTCTCTTCATGTAGAACTACTACAATCCTGTATGTACCACCACGATCCCCGCATATATGAAACACGCAGCATATTCATAGCGCTCGCTACCCGGCTTCATCGGCGACTAAAGCTCCCCTTCTCCGGAACAGCACCTCAGTGGTTGCTCACTAATTACTTACACCGTCACACCAACAACTGTGCGGAATACAGTCTAATTGATCCCACGATTCAACGCGGCGGCACATCATCTCCAACATCAGGCATCCTGTGACTGTATAGTGGTAAACAGACCCAGTAGGTCCCGTGCGCATCGTAAGACCGTCAGGACCGTCAGGACAATCAAACCCGTACGAATATTGTACAAGCATACAAAGCATACAAGCACACGAGTCGCCGAGTAGACGAGTCTCAAGTCCACGGGTACAGCATACAGCGGTACAGCGGTACGACTAAACAACACGCACATACTAATTAACCCACCATGACACCGACATCCACGGCATCGAATCCCAAAAAGCGCCGGCTCCTGTACTCCGATGATGACCGCGACGACGACGACGACGACAACAACAACAACAACAGCCACCGTCAGAAAGATAAACACACCAATGCCTCATCACAATCACAATCACAAACTCAACAGACCCAAATCTTCATCTCCTCTGTGATACAAGACCGCAAGTCCACTTTCCAAGCACATTTCCATCCTGGGTCGTCCGTGTTTGCCCCGCAAGGAAGCACCTACAGCAGCAGGAGCACCGCACAAAACCCACAATCATCATCAACAACAACGATCATAAAAAGTCTACAATCCCACCCCTCCTTCTCCACGGCGTCACATCGCATCGTGGCCTGGCGGAGACGATCCACCCAACAGACCCTCCAGCTTCACATTGGTGCAGGTGGTGCAGTCGGCTCCAAGTCCGCGGGAAGCACATCCACATCCACATCCACTTTCACCACAGGCTCGGACGACGACGGCGAAAAGTACGCGGGCCGACGACTCGAAGCGGTGCTCTCGTCCATGCAGGTCGAGGGCGTCATCGTCGTGGCGAGATGGTACGGTGGCGTCATGCTGGGGCCTGTGCGGTTCACGCATATTGAGAATTGCGCTAGGGAGGCCATAAGGATGTGGGTTGATAGTCTAGGTGGTGGCCGACAGCAAGGGCAAGGAAATTTAGTGAGCGGCGGCGGCAGCGGCGGCAGCAGCAGTAGCAGCAAGAAGGCGAGGGTTGATGGCGCTGGCGACGACAACGCCGCTGCTCATGATCAAGACGATGAAGCTGAACGGACGAGGCTCGCGAATCAACTGCTTGAGAGGGACAACAGCATCGTGGTGCTGAGGGGGCTGTTGGCCGACATGACGAAGGGGAAAGCGTCGGCGGGCACTGTAGCTGGCACTGACGCTGGCACTGGCACTGGCACTGGCACGGGAGATATAAAGCCGGAATCATCACCCGCACCTCCCTCGACGACCGTCGTCTCTTCCCCAGCGAAGAAACTAGAGTATACCGACATGCCGCTCGCGAGGCTGAAACAATTGGAGAAGGCGAGAGACGCGACCATCGCGTTCATCCTAAGGCAGCTGGATAAAGTGGAGGAGGAACAGAAGGCGAGGGGCACGGACACGGACACGGACACGGACACGGCAATAGCGTCGAAGGAACAAGGCCGTGTCGAGGGAGATGGGTGAAACTGGTCAGCACGGTCATCTCATCGTGGATGTCGTCAACTTTGGATACGCACGGTGGTGGCATGTCGTCAATCTATAGGATGATCAACGAGGCAGCATATTGTCCACCCTACAGGATGATTGAGGGTGTAACATATCGTCAACGTTACACGGACAGCAACGAGGCAAAATGCCATCAACTTTGGATACACACGGTGGTGGCATGTCGTCAATCTACAGGATGATCAAGAATGCAACATGTCGTCAACTTTACACGGACAGCAAAGAGGCTAAATGTCATCAACTTTGATAACGCACGGCGGTGGCAAGCCATCCACTCTACAGGATGATGGGAGGCAAAATATCGTCAATCCACATGAAGATTAAGTAAAGAACATGTCATCCACTCTACAGGGCGTTGGGAGGCAAAATGCTTTAAATCCATACAAACGGGCGGAGCGTATGAACCTTCTTTGTCTCTTCCACCGCCCACAAAGACCACGGCGAGCTCTCACCTCACTAAAACAGTGAAGGACAATTCTACACCTACAAGCCAGACGACACCCTCGCTGCTCGCGTTAATCAGACACGGCAACATCGTCCTGGCCGCTGACGTGCCCAACCCCGCTTGCTCGATTGCTGGCGGCAGGACTCAAAACATTACGCTCGGCCTCTTCCTCCTTGAACTTCTCAACGACCATCTTCCTGGTCAGTTGTTGATAATCTGGCACAAACATGAGCGTGTTAGAGATCTCTGTGCCGTCCACGCGCATTGGCAAGCGTGAAGAACTTACGAAGCACACCACTCTCCTTGGTTTGATTCAAGACGCCTTGCGAATAGACACCCCTTTCGAGGTTCCCCTGGGCGACTTCACAGAGTTCGAAATCCTCCAACGCGACCTTCCTGACAAAGTTGAAATAGTCTTCGAACCCCTCGACGCCGCCTTTGCCGTCATCGAAGTAGTAGTCGAACTCCATTCTCGTTTCACCGACCTTCTCGCCGGGACAGACTCGGAAGCTGCTCATCCCGCCGCCGTACAGGTTCAAAGTGCAGATGGGGAAGAAGAACAAGAACAGGCCGTCGTTGGCCTTTTGTGGATCGGCAATGTGTCGGCTATACGTTTCATGGTTGTGCACTTCGTAGAAGGTGGGCGGGTATTTGACGCTGAAGCTGCGATGCGTGTACTGGCAGTGCAGGCACTCTTGGTAGCCGTCGACCATGGTTTTCCAGTTAAACTTGCCGGGGTATTTGATCGAGCGGCGGTGCGGGAGACGACGGAAGTTGTACCCGGACAGGAGTTCGAGCAGCGACGGAGGGAACCATTGTTCGAACGGCGGTGCAGAAGAGTCGATAGTGGTGAACAAGAGACCCGTGGGTGTTAGGTAGTGATTGAGTACGAAGCCCTGCGAGATGATCAGATCAGAGGTGATGGCTCACAAGAAGGCGGGCGTTCAACCGCGACGAAGCGTACATCAGACTTCCTGGTCACCTCGAAATTCTCGTTCCCGTCGTGTCGAACGCTGATGGCGACTTGGGCAAACTCATATTCGACTTCCTCACCAGCTGGAAACCTGGGCACGGCCCCGACGAGATACCATGCCTTGTAAAAGACTGCTCGCTGTTCGAGTGAGTACAGGTTTTGTGAAGTATACCACGACGCCGGGAGTGTCTTGGTCGCATCCATGACTGAGATGAGGACCTGCCTTGTGCTGTCGTTGTGGACGGAGAGCTAGCATTCTTCTTCAGATAAGATCCCTCCACGACTCTAGTGGTCCGCAGATGCTGAATCTGTGGTGACAAGTCTCGAGTTCGTTCCGAGTTCCCAAAGAGGTATTCGAATACCGACCAGCTCTGTTGACGCCGCCGTGTGGTCGGCACATACCCCTTGCCGTGTGCATGGGGTGTGACACGGGCCAAGTCAGTGTGCTCACCATTATTCATCGATCCATGTGCTCATATCTGACTGGGTTGATGTTGCGTGCGGTCGAAGGCTACTTCCGCAATTCTGGAAAGTTGGAGAGGGGACAAATGCTTTGCGGGATCGCATTACCGATTTGAGCCAAGGTGGGATCGGATTGACCCAGGACTGCGTCAGCCTTGATCTCACGGCGAGTGATTGACGAAAGAGAATTCCATGTGCTTCGGATCCGAAGGCATGGATGGTTTCTCGTGCATTGTGATTGGCGCTCACTCTCCATTGGACTGGTGGCCGGGCTGTCGAGACGCCTTTGAACACCAAATGGGTGATCAACGTATGATAAGGTCGCCCTCGTTGTCGAAATTCATATACCGTGAACGCCGTACAGTTGTAGCACCACTGTTGTGGCGAAGCTCCTAAATCTGGACATGGACCTGGACTCAAGCCCGCTCCTGCACTAAGCTATCCGCTGCCTGTTTTCGCACTTTTGATTCCCTGCTTTGCGTATCTCTTCAGTCGTATCCTTCCGAGGCTCAAACACAACGAGAAGCAATCT
Organism: Cladophialophora carrionii CBS 160.54; assembly: GCF_000365165.1. Taxonomy (NCBI): domain Eukaryota; kingdom Fungi; phylum Ascomycota; class Eurotiomycetes; order Chaetothyriales; family Herpotrichiellaceae; genus Cladophialophora; species Cladophialophora carrionii. The sequence goes on from NW_008481830.1 coordinate 932,248, forward strand.
TTTGCACCAAGTTCAAGCTTGGGACCAGGCAGAGAGAGGCAGCTTGAGGAAACCGAACGACATGTCGGACGAAGACATCTTCCAGTTGGAGAAGCGGGCATTCTTCAGCAAGGTAACTGAGGTGCAGTTCCGCAAGCAGCCTGACCAACACTGACGGCTCGCAAGACATGGCTCTTCGTCTGTCACCAGAGCAGATTCTCGAAACCCGGAGACTACCATGCATTCGATGTGGCCGGAATCTCGTTCTTCGTGGTCCTGGGCAAAGACATAAAGCTGCGAGCTTTCCACAACGTCTGTCGGCACCGAGCATATACGGTAGTGCGAAAGTCGTGCGGCACGTCGACAAGGTTCTCGTGCAAGTATCATGGATGGCAGTATGACGACAAGGGCGCCTTGGTCAAGGCTCCCAAATTCGACGAATCTCCAGGTTTCGTACCCGAAGAGAATGGCCTCTTCGAGGTCAAGTTGATAGCGACGAGAGAGGGGCTGGTATTCGTCAACTTCGATGCCAGTACAATGAATCTCCCCTTCAACAATGTGAAGTCTCATGTCGACCTCGGGAACTGTTCTTGGGTCGACGGAATGGAAGTGACATGCGGCACGAATTGGAAGACTGTCGGTGAGTTGGACTAGAGCCTCCAAAGACGCTGAATCTGACAGCCCTGCAGCCAATGAGTTCTCCAATCAAGCACAATGGTCTCAGAGTCCATTCGGGTGGTTTTCTGCTCTTCGCAAGTCCAAGATCGTGAGATTGCTGGGCCCGTTGAGTATCATCAAGGAGCTGGATGATGATCTGTGGTGCACGATGGTGCTTCTACCCCGGTCGAGCTCCGAAGTCATGGTCCGGTGCGACCTGTACGCGAAGGAAGGCCATGTGGCTCCTGCAAAGACTCTAGAGAAGCGGAAGTGGATGTTGGAGCACGAACTGATGGCCGTGACCAGATCAGGCACGCAAGAAAAGAGCTCGACGGGCCCAAGGTACTTTGCGTATCAGTGCGGAGGTAAGAGCCTGTGTGCGACTTCTGGTGGTGACAAGCATTGACAGTTAATCGCAGGCCGCACAATCGACTTGTTTGCCATCCTGGCTCAGCATCAACGCTGCGAGAAGATGGCTAAGAGAAAGCTGCAACCTGCCATCCGCGTGACCGGTACCGCCGACATTGACACCGAGGCCGAAGCTCTGTGCGATGCACTCGACGGTGCTGCTGATGGGCCGTCACTGGAAACGTGTTCGCGAATGTCCAGCTTCCCTCACACCGTCGAGTGGTGACTCTTGCCGGGTCGACGACGGACGGACTCCCAACAGGGATACGGCGCAGAATAAGGGGTCAATAAAATGTATGCACCTGAGCCTAGATCGCAACCGCAGTAGCAGGAGGCGGGATTGGGAGATCAGAGGGGATTGAGTCGATTCGACACGCCCAGTATATGTCATGGATCGGGCAGATGGAAGTGGCCCATGAAGCGATGTTTTGGTGAATGCATAGCGGGGGAGTTGCACGAGAAATCTGCGTAATGATAGAGACGGTATTGTGAGCACACAAATTAGCTAGGGATTGTATCAAGATGTGAGCGCGTCCATACTCTGACCCTGAGCCAGACGCAAGTGAAATGCAACCATCGTAGGGAGTAAATAGTCGCTATGTCTTCTTCCGCCTGCGATTTCTTGGCCGATAGATTCCCTCGATCAATCGCCCGCAGTTGAAGTGCGGGCATCTCTCCATCTTGTGTACTACCACACAACCCTGTCACTGTTACGATCACACGTCCGCCACGATGTTCAAGAAGGAGTAAGTACAGACATGGCCCTCTGTCCAAGGCAGAACTGAGACGACGCAGCTTGTCTGCGGGCCCGAAGAGCAAAGTCAAGTCCTCTGTGCAGCGGGCCATCAGGGCCAAGGTGCTCGAGACGTACCCGAAGTTAGAGCCGCACATTGACGACATCATGCCCAAGAAGAGTCAGCTGGACCTTGTGAAACTGTGAGCGTCTTCACTGCGTGGCACGACACATGTTCCCTCTTACACTGTTGCAGACCTGACCGGGTCTCCCTGTACGTGCTCGACGACACCCCTCTCTTCTACCAACACATGGACGATCCCATCATCCCGCACCTGAAACTCGTCCACCAATACCCCCACGCCTTCAGGCGCATAAAGATCGACCGCGGCGCCATTCGTTTCGTCCTCTCTGGTGCAACGCTCATGGTGCCCGGTTTGACCTCCAAGGGCGGCTGGCTGCCGGACAAGGACGACGAAGTGAAACCCGGCGAGATCGTGGCCATCGAAGCCGAAGGGAAGGAAGAAATCTGCCTGATTGGTCAACTAGAGGTGGGCACAGAGGAGATGAAGGAAAAGAAGAAGGGGGTTGCCATGAGCGCTGGTCATTATCTTGGAGACGGCCTCTGGAAGTTGGACCTGAGTTGAGCGTACAACATCTCAGGTCAAGAAGAAGCATGCACATAGGAAGAGAACGGGGGAGAGAGCGGCCTCAAGATTAGACGACACGAAGAGGGTTGAGTGTAGGCCCCTCGAACCAAAGGATGCAGCTATACCAGGCGGGCTGCTACGAAGGAGTGCCGTCCATGGCAGATGAACTCGCAGCACGAAAGCATGGATTCAGCGTCCTGGCCTGAGGTGCCCGCAGTTGCTACAAGAGGCCAGCACAAAGATCTGCACAAACCAGGTCTCTCCACATCTTACTGGACGAGGGTACACGTTCTGCCAGAGTGGATTCGGTGCACTTCCTGCTCGTCGACCGTCGTGGCACAATGTCCAGGACAGGGCTACCACTGACTTGGACCCGATGAATTCCAAGCCTGATTGTGGGTGTCGAAAGCTACAGCAATCAGGAAGCAGAACAATATGCACAGTAAACAGTTCAAAAGGCCGACAAAGAATATCATATGGTCGCACGATGAGCAATTGCATTTGTCCTTTGATTTTCCTGGTCTCGTGATACTGTGTACAAACTTTTGTCTTCTCTGTCGCTCATGCCCATTGAACTGTGACCCGATGACGAGAAGGAAGCAGCCTATGGCACATATTGTGGCCCAGAGAACCGCAGCAGTGCACACCTTGCTGCTCGGGACATTGCCATGTGGCCAGTGTCAACCTCGATGTCGAATCCCTGGGAACTTTTGGCATGAATGAGCACCATTGATGGCTGTAGCGGTACCTGAACACATCCACAGCACGCTCCGCTTCCTTACAAAGCCATCCCAGTCTCCCTGGAGATCCCTGTCCCTTGTGGCAGCACAGAGAGAATGCTGCAGAAATCTCCTCTCTCCTCTACCGCCTTCAGCCCTCTCCCCATCCCATGAGGAGTATGAGAAAGTCTATGCAAGAGACATGACATAGCTCTCAAGTAAGAAAGCATAGCCATGGAACTGAAACAATAATAAGAAAAACACTGAGCAATTGGGGTATGATGCTGTTGGAATCATGGTTCAGCCGTGACGTCTCCATGGCCGAGACTCGACCTCAGTCAAACGCCGCCCGCGATGGCAGTACCATTTCAGACTCGGTATTCGCGTACGCGCTCAACCTGATCGACTCCCCACGTTGTAAGATTTGTTTGGAATTGCTTGTCAACAATGAAAGTGGCCTTTTCTGCTTTGCTCCCACATTTCAAGCCACATCGAGCACGATATGACGTGGGATTCTTCATATGGACTGACAATAGTCATAATCAATAGCGCTGCTTCGAGGAAGCGCATTGAGACCTAACCATCCTTTCACAAGCATGGATGATCTGAGATATGACGTGCTCTGACAAAAGGTCGTTGTGAATGTCGGACTATTCAACCGTGAGTTTGACTGGTCGAAAGAAGTACATCTTTCACAATAGCGAAGATGGACAATGCACGTAGCACTGGGACAATGGCATGATGGCGAAATTGGTCGAAGAGATAGACGGTGCATTGCTCCATGCTCAGCCACTCTTGTCGAGTTCGGCTTTCTCCTCCGCGCTGAGGGCATCACCGAGTCTCTTGATTGTTTTCATGTTGGTCGCTCCGTTCCGCCAGGCAGCTCGCATAGTCTGGAAGACTGGACGCTTTTCTGACTGTTCGTCCCGCGAAAGGTGTACCATGTCCACAGCAAGGCGTTCACTAATGGGAACAGGCCCTGAAAGAACCTTTCCGAAGTAGCGCACGAGGTGAGACATGCCGCTGTCGTTGCCTTCTTGCAGATCATTAACGGCGGTGTTTTTGAACTCCTGATACATTCCAAGGTTGAACTTATCGACCAAGAAGTCTGTCCAGAAATTGTAAAGTGGCTCCAGAGCATCCTTGATACCCATTTGACGCTGCTGAAAGGCGACATCATGGAGGGACAGATAGGTTTGGTCGTATTGGCCAGGCTGTGGCGGCGGCAACTGGGTCTCATGACCATCTTTTGTAAAGTAAATGACGCTCCCTTCCGTGAGTGGCGTAGTGTTTGAGCCGTCAAAGGACATACCACGGAATTGCTCGAGCCTTGTTCAACTATTAGCAAAGTCGGGATAGAGAATCGGCGTCACTTACTGCTGGGGACTGGCCGCACCACCACGGAGGCCTGGTAGACGAGACTGGCTGATCTCGGCGGGCATATTGCTCGTTTCATTGTGTCCGCTCGAGGAGCCCCCCGAAGCTACGCGAGCAATACCAGGGAAAGAGGGTGCAGCACCACTAAGAATATGTGGCTGCATCCGGATGTTGACATTTGGGATTTGGTCATCCGGGAAGACGTTCTCCTCGATATCTGCACGAGAACCCTGCCGATGATGGCCGTTGACAATGTTGTTTAGTGGAGCCGTAGCATTGGTAGGAGGTGACCTCGCCGCATTTGCCGGGGTTCGTGAGTAGGCTGCCAACGGTGGTCTACCAGCGGCCCCGTTCACCCCTTCATCGAACGGACTAACCGGCTGTCCTACGGCCATCTGGTTCTCCTCGAGACCCGCTGGCAAGAATGACATTGGAGAATTTGCTTGGAATGCACCGTTGCTGGTTGGCATGGGTAATGACGGACTGCGCAGTTGACCATATCCAAAGGACGGGTCGAAGACACCAGCCTGATCCTGTTGTGCTTGGCGACTGTAAGATTCTGGGTTGTGCAAAGGTCCGTCGTTGCGGGCGGTCTCGAATCTTTCCTCCATGGGAAGCACAAAATCACGCCAGCCCTCCCGGCGACGAAGCCGATCGTCTCCATCAGTTCCTGGCAAGAACTCGACACTTTTCACCTGTTGGCAGACGTAGCGGAGATTATCAATCGTCAAGTTGTCTTCGGTGAGGGTTTTTATGCGCTTGAAATTGGCGATAACACTCAATGGAACGTAGCCTTGACCGTCCATATGCTTCCGCAGGAACAGATCCTTGCAGAGATTGTCGATAGAGAAGTAGTATTCACTAAGCGCGAAGTTAGTACATACGAATAGGCAGTCGTGATAGCGATTGGACTTACATCTGTGTCATAACCATGGACAGCAAAGCGTACGAATTGAGCGGATCATTGTACGGCATCGCACTCATGATGCTTGGCTGCATCTGCATCTGAGAGGGGTAGCCGTACATAGACATGTCCGTCTGGATAGACGCGAGACCCTGTTGAGGCATGGCCGGCATGCCATTGTAATAGCCTGGGAACATCATACCGACGGGGATCGACTGGGAACGTGGGTTTGCGCGTGGTGTGTTCGTAGCTTGACTTGGTACGAACGGCTGCGACGCTTGCCTTGAACGAGCCTCATTGTGCGAGGTAGACCTCGATGGCGGCTCAAACCCATTTTGGGGCAAAGGCGACGTGTAAGCATGAGAGGAAGTAAAGGGCTGGTTGTAAGAGTGTTCGCCGCGGCTACGATAGGTTCCGCGTCCGCGATCCGAGCGACCTCCACGTCGGCTGCCCTGATCGCCTGATGATTCGCGATCGCGCCAGGACTCGACCTTTTCTCGGGCCGACTCAGGTTTGTCTCTTGACCAATCGCGAACTTTGCCAGAGCCTCGATCCCGTCCGAACTCGCCGTTGCCACGCGAATTACCAGTCGCAGAAGTTTTATTGTTTCGATCAGTATTGAACGGGTACTTGGGGTTGGGTTCCTTTGACTGAGGGATGCCACCAGCTGGTTGGTCGACTGGGGTGTTTCTCTCGCCGTTCACACGTCGGTTACCAGTATTGCCGGTATGTCTTGAGGACGATCTTGAGCTATGCTCGGTCCTAATGGCTTGATCTTCAACACTTTGCTGAACGGTGGGCGGGACACTTCCAACATTCTCAGAGGCAGATTGATCCTTGTGTTCAACTGCACTAGACTTGCGAAATGTGCGAACGGGATCCTCACCGCTTGCAGGTCGCGTGTTGGTGGTAGGAACGGAAGCGCCGCGGACGCCTTGCTGACCATCAGACCGTCGACCTCGGTCTTGTTCACCTGACTGTCTTGGTAGCGGAGGTGGACCCATAGATGTCGTTGCGTCTTGCTTCTCAGCTGAAGCGCTTGCATAGCCGCCACCACGACCGCCATTGTCTCTTCCTCCTCTTATGCCGCCTCGACCGCCACGCCGAGCTGCGGCTGGTGGCAGTTGTGTCTCGAACTTGGCAGTAGGAACAAATGGCACAGCGACCCACTTGTTGCCGTGTGACTTCTGGGGACCGGGCTTGGCCTCTAGCTTCTCGGGTCTCTCATAAGATGCAGATTTGCGTCGGTCGTCAAGGTTTGAGTTCTCTGGAGTGGGCCATGAACTGGTATCAATCACTGGTGGGGGTGCGTCTGCGTCTGCTCTCTCGCCGTGCTGAGAATCGGGTCGATGGGAGCGAGCCGGGGGCACATCTTTGCGATGGCTGGCTGCAGTGGTCTCAGTATTCTTACTTTCTCTCTCGATGCTAGTGAGCTCTTTGCTGCTGGATCTGCGTCTCAGATCTTCGCTAGCAGATCTGGACTTTCTGGTCCCATTGGGAGCGGCGGGAACAATGGGCTTCTGGAAATCTTTCTTCTTGGCAGCCTGAGCCTCTCTTCGGACTTGCCAAACATTGACTGATGGGATGGGGGCCGCTTTGTACTGAGTCTCCGCTGCTGGTAGCGACGGCACCGAGACCTTTTCCCAGTCATCTTCACCGTCCCTGGATTTCTTCTCACTCACGTTGGGCGTCTCCTGGTCCTGCGTTGCCGGCACAGTCGAATCGTCCGAAGAGGCTTTTCGACCATTAGGTAGCTGTTGTGCAATTTCACCCTGTTGTGTATCTTGAGGCGAGTGGGCATCGACATGTGACGCGGGTGAACTCGCGCTGTCACTTAACGGGACTTGCTGACTATGTGTAGCGCCTTCCTTGTTCGCGGCTTCTAGTGCAGATGCTGACGCGAGACCTTCGACAGGTGTAGAAGTATTGGTCGCGGTACTTTCTCCACTGACTCTGTCGCCCGTCTGGGATCTCAGTCGCGGGGACTTAAGTGCAGAGGATGTGTGGATTGAGTCCCCAACGGAGCGATCCTTGACACTCTTGTCGGACGCGGCAGGGCTCTCATTTCTTGAGTGTGACTGTGTGGGAGCTGCTGAAGCAAGACCTTTTGCTGCTTGAGCGTATGAAAAAATTGGCGCAGGAGCGCCTGACGATGAAGACATTCTCACTGACAATGTCGACAACGACAACACACTACACCTCCTGATCCACTACCACGATTCAAACCCCACACCAGCAACAAGCTGGCCACGTAATTGAGAGACCAATATGAGCCTTGGAGATTGTGCCTATGATGAGCAATTGTCCTGCGGTCTTGTCCTTCTCCTTGTCCTCTTTTCGTTGAGCCGACCCTCAGTGACCGATGACGGAATGGTGAGGTAAAGTCGAGATGTGCTGTGCAGATATCTGCGATCGCGACGGTGGCAGTGAAGTCAGACACTTCACAACGGTGACCTTGGCCGTGGGGGTCGGTGTGCTGACGTTCACCTCCTCGTAGCGGATATTGCGTTCCCGATACGCAGCCAATGTGCGGCAGTCTTTCACCACTCGTCTTCCGACAACTGATCTTGACCGGGTCGATATGCAGGACCAGAAGCAACGGCGCTTCAGTTAACCAGGACTTGAAGTCGTCCGCCGACTGGCTTGGCTACCTTGTGTCGAGAGCGGAACAAGTGAGGACTAGACAGGAGTTGGATTGGCGCAGGTGCACGAGTCTTAAGCGAACCGCCAGTCCGGCAGGCCGAGGAACAGACGGTCTGTAGAAAATTGGATTGATCACAGACGGGCCATCCACTGCGTGAACCGTTCAAAAGTCGGATTCGGCCTGGGTCGTCGGGTTGTTGTGTTGAGGACGAGCAGAGGATGAGGTGATGCGGCGACCAAAAACTTTTGAGCGGCACAGGCGTGGAGTCCGCTTTATTCCCGTCTTGTTTGGGCGCCCCGGAAGCGCAGGGACGGGCGAGAACGCTGGACGACAGCAAAGGATCGGGAAAGAAGGATCACAATAACAGGTCGATGGAGAGAAGATGGAGGGGAGAAAGTGTGCGGGTATTGAAAGAGAAGTCTTTTTCGTGGAGCATGGAGCGTCAAGCTAGGCACTGGCACTGCAGTCAAGTCGTAGTGAACTGAATTCTCATTTTCCTAGCGCGGCATTTTGCGCTTCGGGCCAGTGACGGCGGGCCCAGCAGTGCTGCCGCCGACTGTCAGAGCACCGCAAACAACCGAGCTGGGAGCGAGCTTGGAGTGAGGGCGGCGTGACGGAGTGAGGGGCTCTTTGCTAGGCCTTGCTGTTCTCACTGCCCATTGACGGCCCCTGTTCAACTGACGATTTGGTGCGTTTGCCTGCAGCGTCCCCTTCCGACTCCAATCACCACGCTTCACGACAGCTGCTCGTGGGAAATGCGATGACTCCAAGCCCTCCTTCTCCGCTTTCTGAATACGATACGACCCGGCATTGTCCTCGATTCATGCTCGCTAGGAGATAGCCAGCGTGTGGTCCGTACCGCCTGATGCACATTCACTCTCTGTTCGGGCCTGACTGACTCGGCACTCACGCAGACAAGCCGAATGTACACGAGGTAATGCCGAGCTCCAAGCACGTGGACAAGTTCATGCACCGCGTTCCAGGCGTAACCGTTGACTCTGTGATATTTCTAGATGACCTGATCAATCCCAATGGCATAGTCAACGCGTCAATTTGACGTGTCTCGTGGTGGCAGGCATCGCCTCCTAGAGAAAGACAGTCTCTATGTCGACAGCAACAACGTCTCCAAACCCATCCTTGCTTGCCATCCTTCTCGTGGTCCAGGTCCGAACCGGCTCAGGTGCCGAGATCGTCTTTCACTACCCTCCAGACCCTTTATCGACCGAACGACCGTCTTACAATACAGATTCCACGGACGAGGATGAAGAAGACACCTCCAGCAGTGAGTCGGAGGAGTCGTCGTCTGAAGATGAATTCGATCTCTTCGCCAGCCGGCTAAGGAATGGACGAAGTGCCCCACAAGACCCGGACGGTCAGTCACCAACCTCAGACGATGAAGAAAGTAACTATCTGTCCAAGAGGGGGACACAAGACAACGGTCAATGGAAACCGTCGTGGGAGCCACTGCTGGGTCTGGGAGGTGACGGTCTAGTGAGCTTGTTGGCGCCTGGGCGCGTGTGGCATAAACGCAAATTCGAGCTCGAAATCAACGACCTGACCTTCCTGGGCAGGCCAGTCTATGCGCGTGAAGACGGCTTCTGGCGGAAACAGAAAAGAAGGAGGGTCCCAAAGGCTGGAGATGAGGGCATTACATCCGACTCCACCCTCAGTGAAAGTGGCCATGACGATGGAGAGGAAGTCGAACCAGGCTCGTCAACCGACAATACGGCCAATAAACAGGGTCGCAAGACGAAGGAGACTCCGAAAAGCCAGTTGACCATGTTCCACGTCGTGTTCGTCATGGACCCGTCACCGCTAGAGCACACTGCCCGGGTCAAGGAGATGTATGACCATGTCGTCAAGAAGTTGTCCAAAGTGCTCAAGTGGGCGCAGGCCCATCACGACTACGTGTGGCAGCAGTCTGAACTCTTGCAATCCATCAGGTCGACGCATTTCCAGCAACAGTCGTCGTCCAAGGCTTTGTACACCGAGATGAAGCAGCGGTCTTCCCTGGCTTCGGCCATTACCAAAGTGTTTGATAATATCTCCGAGTCGAAGATAGCTGCAATCACACTCACTCCCAATCTGTCTGTCTCACTCCAGATCCCTCCTATTACCTCGAGCTCGTACCTGCCTTCGCTGTCGGAGCCTCCATTACAGCCGGGTCTCTGGCTCACCACTGCCACCGATCCGACTTCCACGTCCGAGCTCGATGCGTCTGCTCTGTCAGGTCCACTGCAGCTATCCAAGAATTTCACTCTGCTCCTCAAGTCGAACCCACAGAAGATCCTGAAGGACATTCAAACCTCCGGAGGCTCGTTGGCCATGCCGCTGGCAAATTTCATCGCCCACCTGAAGCCCACCAAGTCCTTCTACAAGATATCCGTGGCCTCGCAGATAGCCCTGGGAGACATCCAGCACCTGGCTCGGCACCTCGTCTACTGGCGGAGGGCGATAGCGATCCCGCCCCTCCATCAGCGCGACACGTACATTGTGTCTCCCAACGCCAACATGGGCAAGCTCGTGTCAGCGTGCAAGACATACGAAGCGACGTTCCCCATGATGCCGTCGCTACCGAAAATGCTGAGCGCCTTGAGCGGCACGCCCGCCGCCTACGGCACCCTGATACCCAGCAGGGACCACAAGGAGGAGTACTATCGAGTCCTGGCGTGGCTGATGCGCGACGGCTGGGTGACCCAGCTCCGCACGTACGCCTTTGTCCGCGTGGGCCCGGAGGTCAAGAAAGCGGTGCGGGAGCGAGACCGCGAAGAAGCCCGCGCAGGCGCGAAAACCCCGGTCGAGAGAGAAGCAAGCGACATGGCGAGGAGCTTCGGCAGCGGCGGCGGCACCCCTGCAACACCGGCAACGGGGACACTCTCTTCCTTCAGGCAGCGGCCTAGCATGCTGAACCGCCCGTCCAGCGACGGCCGCCAATCCATCTCCACGGACGGCACGAGCATGCGCACCCCGGCCCAGCAGTTCAAGCATAACCCAAAAGCCGCCAGCCTGGTGGTGTCTCCGCAGCGTGCTTCGCCCGAGGAGTCGCGCTGGCTCGACTACATCGCGTCCACGATGGGGTCATCGAGAACTTCATCGCCGCCGGACCTGGCTAGCTCTCCTGGCGCGTCTAACCCGTCGGACATCGAGGCCGCCGAGATCCAGCGCTACTGGCCGATCTTTGTCAAGTACTTCACCGGCTCCGAGGCTCTGGAGAGGATTCCCGTGCGGGAAGGTCTGAAGAGGAAACTCGTCTGGGACACCCTCGTGAAGATGGGGCTCGATCTCGACGGGCCCGTCGAGGACGATAAGCCGGATTCCAAGAGAGTGTTGGTCACTATTCGGCATTGGTAGCGACGTCGAAGGGGACTTTAAATGCAGTACGGAGGATCATGTGTCAGGCAGGCATAAGCCTATTGGACTTGGTGGTGGTCAGAGACTCGGGAATGTCTCCAATGGGGAAACACAAATGCCAGGACTGAGGTGGGATGAAATCAGTGTGAGTGGTGCGAGTAGTGCGACAGTGATCGAGTAAGTGCTTGCATGCTTGCCATTCCAGCCTCAACTCTGTACAGAGTCGAGGTTGAGGTCCATCAACACGTCGAGCAGCGAGCTGGCTCGAGAGTGCCAGTGCCTGTGGTGGCTGGCGCTCAGCCTGGCGTGGTGTGTATTGTCTGTTGTGTCTCATACCTTGTGTCTTGTATTTGTGTCTCCTCCTTGTCTGGAAGGGCTTTGTCCATTTGGGTTGTCCGTGACTTTGGCTCTAAAGACATCACGCAGCAGATACAACAATTGCATGGGCGATAGATTTCTGGGCGTGCCTGTGAAGGTCTGTTGCTGTCTACCCTATCCCTATTGTTATCCCCAATCATATCGCTCAAGCAGGCGAAACGCAGCCCCTGTGCGCCATGCTGAAAGCCGAGTGCCGGGTGCATCATATTTGGTCTCTCCCACCCGAGACCTCCAAACCGGGCGCCATATTCGCGACTTGACCCTCCGGTATACTCTCCTTGTCCAACACGTCTGGGTCACGCTTGAACTCATCGCTCTCCAGCACGGGGATGATCTTCCTCACGTCCCGCTCAATGACCGTCACGCCACGCGGCAGTCTCTGCAGGGTTTGGGGCTCGACGACAAAGCACCGTCCGAGGAACCGCAACATCGCAGCCACGGCGGAAATCTTCTCCTTTTGCGACCCAGTCGCGGTATTGCCCATGGCCTTCGTCAGCATTGCCGGTATATAAGTCGGTTGGACGGCTGGTTCTTCGACCGAGCCGTCGACGTTCAAGCCGTGTGTTAACTGCGATCGTGTTTCGGGGGGAATGCGCTCCGTGAACGCCGAGAAGAAAACGTCCGCGTTGTCTGCGTTCGACGTGTTGCCCAGGCAGAATAGACGCATCAAGGCCCGATCTCCCGGCTGCGTGATGTCGAATTGGCGCGAATATCCCGCTTGATGGAGCAGGGCGAGCTTGCGACGGAGAATGATGTCGTAGCCCTCTCGGAGAGGCATCTGTTCGTAGATGATGCCGTGGGCCACATCGTAGACGTTCCGGTACGACTGGAAGATCGGCTCGATCATCTTCCTGGCGCAGGTCCAGTCCTCGTGGCCAGCCGCGCCCGCGAGGTCCAGGATCTGCTCCATGAAGCGCATTTCGAAGGCTCGATCGTGGCCGCGCATGTCAAGCAGACCGGACAGCGAGGCCGGGGCATTCTCCGCCTGCGCGAGTTGTCCGAAGTTGAACTCCGAGCCCAGCTTGATTCCCAGCAGGAGATAGTCTCGGGCCTGCTTCGTCAGGCGGTCTAGCGCGGGGACCATCCCCTCTTCGACCGCATAGTACAGGATCATGTCGTGGTTGACTTTCGAGATGTCGACGCCCACCTTCTTCGCATAATCCGCTGCGAGGGCGGGGTCCTTGCCCAGATCATTGGTGACCATGGAGACGATCAGCGTGTATGTGTCTTCGATGCTCTTGAGACCGTTGTCGAAGAGACTTCGGAGCCATGCGAAAGACGGGCGCTTCAGCACAATCGGTGGGGGCCCCTGGGAACCGATGAAACGATCATAGTCGTCATTATGAAGCCAGCGAAGCGCGAGCACGCCGACCAGAGTGCGGTTGATCTCAGCATAATCTTGTCCGTATAGTGATTCGGCAATAGAAGGCCCCTGGGGACGAGGCACGTTAGAGCTCCGCACAAAGGTCGCGTTCTTTAGTCGTTCGAGTTCTTGGGGAAATTCCGATCTTATCAAGTCCAGCACGTCTCGGTCCGGCAGCAGCCAGAAGGATCCGTCTTCAATAACCTCGTGTAACGTCTGCATTCTGTGTGCTCGGTCAGGAACGGGCTCAACTCGCTCACTAGGTAGGCTTCGAGAAACTGTTTCCCTGGGTGACTTTGGGGTTTTGTATGATGTCGAATTCTGGGCGTCATCTGACCGATGCACCCGGAGCAGATGGGTACAGGCAGTCCAGAGCCTTGTGATTAGATTCCTCTTGCCGTGTTCGTCCGCGCTGTCACCCATAATCACAGCTGTAAATCCTTCCGTTTGCGGTGGACAACACAAAGGAACAGTCTCGCATGACGGTGACAAAGCGGAGCGACAGGATTTTTCCGCCGACAACTACCTTTCCAGTGCATCTAAGGTCCGGCAGAGGGGAGAGAGCTGAGCGTCGCAGGTCCTGTGGCGTGTGTGCCAGCTTCGTGGTCAAGGCTGAGACGTAAGACCTGCGGAGAGTTTCTAGGATTTGGGCCAGCGATCTCCCAATCCCGCGTCGCAATCGGGGTAAGGACCGCACAAGATTGTAGAACAGACAACCGAGCGCTCCTACTGCTTTTCTTCGTGCTGCTCACCATGTGTTGGTGTGAGGCGAGAGGCTGAGCCGAACGTCCCACGGATTTGGATTTGGTGTCTGTACTGCCAGGCGATTGTGGCTGAATTGCACGTTTGATGTCACACCATAACAATATTTCTCCCGCACCATGGACTCATGCGGCGGTTGCAAGATTTCGGGTGCTGATGCAGTGGGCACTTCATACCGCCCTGCAAGCCGGAGTTCGATCATACATTGGAGATGTTGGTGGATGTCCAAGCACAATGCCTTGACGGCGGCAGCTTAGATTCGCCTGAAATTCGCATGAGTTTCGCCTGAGCTGAGCGCCGATGCAGCTCGGCATCTGATTGGACGCTTTCATATGCCGCACGCTAAACCCAAAAGGGGCTCTGCCCACTGTTAGTGTGACACTCGAGCATAAGTCGTATCAGCCATCTCAGCAAAGACAGATCAGTGAAGAGTGTGAATGGAGTCAATATAGTTCTGTCTGTATTTTATCCTGCCAACGCCGTCGCGATGCTCGAGAACAGACGGCTAGATGTACATCAGCACTGGAGATCGGCTGGCTGTTCACGGGAGGCTGCTGACAGCCTGGTGGCTTCGCGCTGTAGCTCCATCTTCTCATCCGCCGTCAAGTCGCTCTTCGCTTTGGGCACTCTTCCCCAGATCGCTACCAGGACCAGAGCTGTGCCGCCGCAAGCCACGCCGAACCAGAACGTGTTCTTGTAACTATCCCTCAGCCCAGATTCCTCCACTGTGTATGACTGAATAATGTCGCTGCAGCCCAGAAGGAGGGCAATTCCGAGCTGGAGGATGGAGTTGATCAAACCACCCGCCAAGCCCTGTCTTGCTTTGGGCAGTTGCGTCGTTATGAATACAGACATCAGGTTGTAGGCAAGATCGATCCCAACCGTCCCAAGGATGCATGACGGGAAGACCCAAGCCCAATAGTTCCCTCCCTCCGGAACTAAAGCGAGGAGCAACTCAGCTCCGATAGCCCCGAGACATGATAGTACCAAAAGTAGTCGACCGGGGACCAGGTGTAAGATAAATCCCACCACGGTACTTAGGATAAGTCCTCCCACCACCATTGGCGTCCACCATGCCACGACTTGCAGGGGGGTGGCCCCCATAATGTTCTGGAAGTATTGTGTGCCGTAGAGAAGGAGGATACCGACGTTACCGTAGAGAAACAACATTGCTATAACAAGCTGACTCATGCAGGGCACCGTGAAGATATCGGCGGGAAGCAAGGGAGATTTGGCCACCCAGCCTTCGACGTAGACAGCCGCAAAGAGCAGTATGCACCCGAGACAGAACAGTGTCGGGATGTACGGTGTTCGCCAGCGTTGTTCCGCATGTGCCGATTCAGTGATCGCAAAGACGACAAGGACCACGCCTGGTACTATCGTTGCAGCTCCCAGCCAATCCATTTGTATGTTGTTCTGTCGCCGTTCATGCCAATCGTTCTGTATAGACAGAATTGAGGTGATGAGGGTAATACCCACAAGGATTGCACCAAACCAGAAATACCATCCCCACGATAGAAATTGGCCGACTAGCCCTGCGAAGAAAATCCCGACGAAGAATCCAACGACGGCAGATGTCCCGTAAAGCGCAAAGACGATGTTCTTGCGTGGACCGGGCCGGTAGACACTGCCTATAAGCATCACGCCGGTAGGAAGATAGGCTGCGGCGCCCAGCCCTTGAAGCGCCCGGCAAAGATCCATCATGATCGGCGAAATACTGAACCCACAGACGATGCTCCAAATGAGCAGCCACGTCAAACCTCCGATGTACACTGGGTAGCCGCCATATTTGTCACCAAGTCTCCCGAAGACAAGCAGCGTGCTTGCAATGACTAGCGAAAACGCCGTGGCGGGCCAAACGCTTGAGGATTGGGGTATATCAAGGTCGAGTATGAGCGTCGGCAACAACACGTTGAAGCCAGAGACAAAATATTCGGTGATGATCTGGGACATGACAATGCTGAAGACGAACGCGATTTCCGCCCATATTGTCGTGAACGCAGGAGGTCGTTCTCGTCCTAGTCGTTGGATTCTAGCGTCCATGGACTCTTCCGTGTCTTGCTGAGTCGTGACTTTTTCGACTTCTAACGGATTGGCAGGATCAAACTCCGCCGACTGTCTAGTGGAGATTGGGGTCCCATCATTGGACGAGGCGTCCGTTTCCAACATGGTATTGTGACTGAATTGGTGCCGGCAGGTGAAGCAGCGAAGCCCGGATTTATGAAGAGGAAGAAAGGGAAATAACGAGGGCGATGAGGTTTGATGGAAAGGTGGTTAACAGGAGGGGTATCCGAACATATTCAGACCTTCAGACGATTCCGAGGTAAGAGTAGATTTTGAACGGCGGCATTGGTGAGAAACTGCAGAGAAAAGGCACTGTACCTCACCTGTGTTGCGAGTGGCATTAATGTACACCATCCAAAGTGTCGGAAACGTGCCCCCGGGATATCTCGAGCGCCACCCGTGATCTTGGAAACAAGCAGATAGACGAAGAGCCGTCGAATCATCCTTGCAGCACGTGGCTCATGATGCCTGGAGAGCCCACAAGACAGACTCAATGGCGAAGATTGTGCTCACACCGACCTCATTAAAATGCGGATGAGGATGTAATCAGGCCTTGGCAGACGCTGAGCTCCGCGGTTTCCTCCGGCTTCTCCGTGAAATCCGGCTCGTCCGCGAAATGAGTGCGTCTGTGACTGTGGGTAAGTGACAACAGGACACCGGGCGCATGTTAGGCTTCGCAGTGGTATTAGGAACTGTGTTTTCGCTACGACTGTCATCAGAACTATGTTGTTCACAACGAGTTGCCCTTTACCACCCAAATCGGCCGCAATCTTGACACCCATCCAAAGCTCATTTCTTGCACGAAGTATACCATGGACCTCAAACAACCACCGGTTCCGGCTTCTGTTCATCTGCTATTCCCTCTTGCTCTTTCTGGTGAACCGCGGTTGACGACGATGTGCTGGTCGTGGGGGCTGCCCTTTGGCTCAGCTCCTCCTTTCTTTGACGACGGAGACCCATTCCGAAGGTGACCAAGGTGACGGCAAAGAGCGCGCTACCGACCATGTTAGCAGACAGTAATCAAGATATTCCAGGGTGCGGAGTGTTAGACTCACAATTCAAGACCACTGAGTCCAGCAGCTGTTCCTGCAAATGCAATCCCGGCTCTTCTGTTGCTGCGTCGCGGATGGCTCTGCAGTCCGACATCCGAAGGTCCAAATGGAGCATGCCAAAAACCATAGCCACTCGGCGGCCCTCCACGGTGATGGGCGGACCAGCCTGATAGCAGCGCTAGGCTCACCAGCCAGAGGAAGGTTCCCGCACTCTCGAGGACAAGAACGGTCCAACGGTTGTATAGAGCAGGGCTGCGGGACAAGGCGACGAAATAATAGGCGAAGACCAGAAGTGTGACAGAAGCCTTGTACAGAGTTAGCGGGGGTAAACGATAAGAGACCGCAAAGTACTAGCTTACGGTGAACAGAGCAATGCCAAATCCTGGCGCGCCGCCCCAAATGCCAGTGGCAGCGGCAGTAAAGGCGAGGACCAGGATTGCAACAACAGCCCTGGCGCAACCGATTATGTTCGACCACTGCGGCATGGGCACAACGGGCCGGCGACTGTCGAGCGCAGCAGCCATCCTGACTGAAGTCGAAGTTGAGAAGCGGGAAACCGGCCGGATTTGTGGCTGCTCAGGATGTAGATCAGTCATCTGCCTCGGACAGGACTCGGAGAAGCGGTATCAGCAGAAGTCTGAGGGAAGTATCAAACCAGCAGGTCACACAGGTATAGTCCATTCGACCGTTCTTTGTTGCCTCATGTTTGCAGGTGACCACGTAGCGACGGTTGCGGACATTGTCCTGGACAACGGACAAAGAATGCAGGGCCTGATGCAGATGCACAGAACAGCCTCGCCGAGCAAGGGCCACTCCGAGTACTAAATGATTTTGCTGTAATGTGGATCCCGTGTATCATCAGACCGAAGCAATTCGTCAAACCTTGAGCTTGGGACAAAGCCATTGTCTTCTCAGCATGGACAGGGCAGATCCTGGGAGTTGAAGCAAACGCATCCTAGCGAAGCCGCCACCAGCCGTGTCAGTAGCGTAGCTTCAAGCGCGGTTGTATTGTCATCAGCACATCGCACAGCGACATCACGAACGAATAAGTGAGGAAAGTGTGGCTGCAATCTGCCTAGAAGCGACAGCTGCTTCTTCCTTCATCGGAGCTTGACTGTGTCGCGTATCTGGTTGAGACTCGACATTCGACGACAATGGCACTGCTGTGAAGGAAATTCGTACTAGCAGGTGTTGACGAAGAGTTCAGTCCAATGGAGACCTCACAAACTAATTAGCACCTGCTCTGGAGGAAGAACCAGTCCAATATGAGAAGTTCAGACGGCAAAGAAACGCTCCCTGGGAGACCGGATTTCTTATCCGTGGCCGGGGATAGCTTTCTAATGACATCAGCAACGGCGATTGCATCGGTCAGTCCGCTGATCTGAGTCTCTTGCTCGTAGAGTACAATTCCGAGGCTCATACCTCTCCACGCAACGGTCGGGCTAGAACCAATACTCAAATACTTTTCTCACCACCAGTAACGGGCCATGTTGTCCAAATGCACCAGGCAATCCGCGACGAGGCTAGGTCAAATATCACGCCACATCGGTAGTCAAAGAAGGTCGCTGGTGGGATACACGAAAACGCAGTTTGCATTGAACACTGGGACGGAGATCCCAGCTATAGGCTTCGGAACGTGGCAGGTAAGCCTTGACCCTGACATAAGCTGGTGTGAAGTCGGAGACAATTATGCCATCGGCAAAAGCACGAAACTTACTCCAAGGTGTACTCTGGCAATAGGACAAAGAGGCACAAGAGGACGCCGTAGCTGAAGCATTGAGAGTAGGCTACAGACACATTGATACAGCGCGAGTGTGAGTGATTCTCTCGCCTGGCTTTGTGAAGCCTCTCATTTTTGACCTTGAACAGATATGGCACCGAAACGGGCGTGGCGAAAGGCATCAAGAAGAGCGGCATTCCCAGAAGCGACATATTCATCACGACGAAGCTTTGGAATAACTCGCATCATCCAGATGACGTCGAGAAAGCATGCGATGCTTCGCTGAAGGACCTCCAAACGGACTACCTGGATCTGTTTCTCATGCATTGGCCCTCACCATTCGCCCGAGGCGATAAGCTGATGCCCAAGAAGGACGACAAGATCATCCCAGGCGACTCCGACTATGTTGACACGTACAGGGCAATGGAGAAGCTTGTTGCGAGTGGAAAATGTCGCGCAATAGGAATATCCAACTTCTCCAAAGCAGAGTTAGAAAGGCTCCTCAAGGAGACCTCCATTGTGCCAGCCGCACATCAACTTGAAATGCATCCATACCTCAGTCAGCCAGACTTCGCGGCGTTTCATAAGTCGAAAGGCATTCATATCACCCAGTACTCTCCCTTCGGCAACCAAAACGAGATCTACGACAAGGGCAAGAACATGGGCAAACTCATCGACGACCCAGTCTTGACAGACATTGGAAGGAAATACGGCAAGAGCGGTGCGCAAGTCGCACTCGCATGGGGTATCGCCAGAGGCCACTCAGGTGAGTGCTCCCACATACGCAGCACCCCCCAATCCCTGGATCGTCTCGATGTTCGTCCTGTCTACTAATAGCCAAGCAGTCATTCCCAAATCAAAAACGCCGTCACGAATCAAGGCGAACTTTGAGGGCGACTTCAAGCTGGATGCAGATGACGTCAAGAAGGTCGATGCGCTCGACAAGAAGATGAGGTTCAACGACCCATCAGAATCGTTCAGGTGGAATTTCTACGCTGATCTGGATGGGAAGAAGTAAATGGGCGTGGGGATGTTCATATAGTGTCATCGAGACCCAAATACTCGTACAGCTTTTGGACGCCGAGCTGAAACTGGAGTATGCTCGGCGCAGACTCAAAAGAGGCATGTTTGCCACTCAACTGTCAGAGCCGCGTAGTGAGCCGGAAGAATGTGTGGGTATCGTGTCACCCATCCGATTTGAATGGCCGATTCGAAAAGTTCGGTGTGCACAGCCGCGCAGCTTCCCCTGTGAGTAATTTGTGGGAAGAATTTGTGCCTCCGCAAAGAATTTGTGCAGCCTAGGGCAACGTTGCAGTTTGTTTCTGGTGTTTCAGCGCTTCTTGGATTACGTAGTTACTCTTTCTTCCTTCGCTCAATTCCGGGCCAGCCGTGCGTGCGTGCCGTCTCGGATGAGCCGAAGCAGCGTCCGGATGACAGGAGGCCTTCGGGTCATATGTCCATCTTTGTGAGACGACAAGAAGGCCAAGCCACTCTGCTTCACTCGGCGGGAATGGAGGCGTAATTTCTACAGCGGACGGAGTACATAATAATGCGTCCATGAAGTTCTGGTCTCCCCACCAAATTGTGTCGCGTGCTCACTTACCACAAATGGCACCGCCGGCCAAAACCATCAACAGCTTCGCTTCAGGCGTGAGGCATGTCTCAAAACGCCTGATTGCATCTTATGTGATTGATTGGATTCTGATCCTGTAGGTTTTGACACTCGCGCTCACTATCGAAGAATGCAGACTGACTGATGCATCAGAGCAACCGCTGGCGTCGGGATTGCCTTGTCAAAAATCCACGGAAACAAACACCACTTCTCCCTTCAAGACCCAAACATCTCCTTTCCCTATCACGATGACACCGTCACCGTCCCTGTTTTGATAGTCATAGCGGTCATCGCGCCTGCAATCATCACAGCAGCAATCTCCTTACTGTTCGTCCCCGGTCCGACCGCCGACAGGACGACCCCGAAAGCATTGATCTGGCGCAGAAAGCTCTGGGAGTGGAATGCAGCATGGATGGGCCTCGGTGTTGCGCTGTCAGGCGCTTTTGTTATCACCGAGGGTCTGAAAGACCTCGCGGGCAAGCCTCGACCCTTCCTGCTGGCTGTGTGCGACCCCGACTTGAGCCCTGAATCCATACGCCGATATCAGGTTGGCGGATTCGGCACGTCCTTGGAATCTGCTGTCCCGATTGTCGTCGACTGGCGCATCTGCCGACAGACAGACCAAGGCAAGCTGCGTAACGCATTCGCTAGCTGGCCGTCCGGCCACTCCAGCTTCATCTGGGCGGGCATGCTCTACCTCTGCTTGTTTGTCTGTGCCAAATTCGCCGTCCAGATCCCTTTCCTGTCGCCGGGCTCTGACAGTCTGCGATACATCTCGACGTTCGATGAAGAAACAGACGGCGACGCCGGAGCGAGAAAGAACTCGCATTCGACCTCCTCTTCCCGAATCCACCCCCCTCGCAATCAAGCAGCAGCGCCTCCAATATATCTTCTTATCATTGCATTCATCCCTATTGCAACTGCCTTGTTTGTTTCAACCTCTCGTTGGTTCGACTATCGCCATCACGGGTTCGACATCATCTCGGGCTCTATCTTGGGCATATTCACTGCGTGGCTCGGTTTCCGGTGGTACCATTTGCCCATCCAAGGAGGATCTGGGTGGGCCTGGGGCGCTCGTAGCCGAGCTCGTGCGTTCTGGTTGGGTGTTGGACGCCCCGGCTATGTGGGAGACGAAGGGTGGGAGGCTGCAAGGATTGACATGCACCCTCGCGATATGCAAAGCCGCAGATTCGTCACAGGACCTGGTTTGGCTGATCAGCGGGAATCAACAGAAATGACTGCCTCAGATCGAGTCTAGGAATTCACTGCGAAGCAGCGACACGAAAATGAGCAGCATGTAGGTGAAGTTGGTTGCATATCTTAGTGTTAGCGTTTTAGCAGGATCTGCATAGTATAGGGTATATCGGTATGGCATAACATTGGTCCATAGAGCAACTAAAACTTCCACTTGCCACTCTTCTGGAGAGGCGCGGGCGTTGCTGAAAACATCACACTCAATCATGAAACTTGAGCTGCGATAGAGCCGCGAAAACAACACGCCGCCCTTAGACGAAAACTGCTCGAGCTCTGTTCTAATCCAGTGTCATTGGGCTTCACCAGATCGCGCCGCTTTTATCCGAATGCTCGCGATTCACTCGCCACTGGTTACAGTGACTTCCACCCATCTCTCCCTCACTTTCTATTCACCTCACCTTGGCCGGCTCTCATCCTCCTGCAGTTTCGTATGCACGCGCTCATCCCATTCTCTTCTACGGGAACTATGCTTCAACAATCGCCAGTATGAACCTTTCCTGGCCCCAGCGCCGTCTCTTTCATGCGGCGATGGGTGGAAATCAACTCGTCGCTCATTTACCAGCAGTCACGTCCTCTGTCCTTCGCAGAGCCTAGTACGGACCAACACGTGCCTGCCCTCAAGACACAGGAGATGTGGGACGACGTCCTCTCCGCGACGACGGATATTATGGCTTCGTCCACCTACTACAATTGATCGTGCTAACCTTGGAGTCGACCCGAGAACAATACCTAAATCGTGTACACCAATATCCCCCAGATGTAAGAACGACCTGGCCGTTACCAGTAATAATCAAGGCATTACCTTGATGTACGACTTCATCTCCCCGCCGCGAGACTTCAACCTTGCCGTCTTGACCAATACCACGGTGAGAACCTACAAGACCTCTTCTCCGAATCATTCGGCTGGGGGTGTCCCTACATTGGCCACCGCGGCCATAAAACTGGCCGTGAGCACGACTGCCGTCGACTTTTCTTTCCTTCCAGCCATTGTATTGGACGATGTCGGTATGCCAACCGGTGGGACGAGATGCCTACGCCGTATTTCTCCCGTAGGTCGTCCCTGTCACCTACATGTTCCTTGCCATGGCGATGACATGCGGGCCATGTAAAGACGACTCCAGTATGAAGGTCATGAAATCTTGGGGCAAGGTGGGCGCCGAGGTTTCTGAGCCGGCGTACTGGTGAGTGGTCTAAATACCCAGAATTCTTCCGCCCCATTCCCCTATAATACTCGCGTTCTTCCCCCTCGTTACTTTGGTCTTTTCCTTCTTCAACAGTTTACCTGTCGATGGATCGTACACTGCCGGTCGGATCACTTCGACCTTATACCCTGTTCCGTAGTACTGGCCTGCACGTGCCTTGGAATCCTGTTCCTGTTTGAGTCTTGCCATCGCACGAGCCGTGAGTGGTCGAGTGGGAAGTGGCGTGCCCGGTGGGTTGCCTTGGCGGAATGCTTCCACGTGCCGATGAAAGGCAACGTCAGCCTTGATCTCCGATATTTGATCTGTCGTTAAGCAGAGAAGCGGGTTGACATTGGCAGATTCTCTCGGGAACACAGGGTTTCTGAAAGACGACGGCGTCCCAAGGTTCGGACTCGTATCGGTCGACGCGGAAGGGGGTCGGTAAACATAATTCGGGACCTCATCTCGGATTCTTTCACACGTCCAACAATAACACGATTCCGAATCAGCGCTGTCGTCAATCCACGTCTGCGTGAGATCGAGCTTTTCCGTGCTATCACTGATGAGGTCCAGTTGCTCTTGGCGTGACTCTTCACCCTCCATCGCCACAAGGGCGTCGCCGCCAAACGTCGCATTACTAGACGAGGCAAAAGCCATGGGGTAGAGCATATGGGTCCGCCATACCAGTTCCAGGGCAGGGTCGGCCTTGACACGGGCGAACCATATCGAGGCGCGCAACCCTGTGGCTTCAGGCAGAGCTGCATACCGGGCGAGTGCTCGAGCGAGGGTCCCTTCCAGGGAAGGTGAGCGCAGCCAGAGAAGAGCATGCATCTGCGGTATGAAGTTGGCGCCATCCAAAAGGTCGTGCACAGCAGAGGCCAAGTCGATGGAAAAGACCATATGTGGGTCCAGATTGCTGTAAGGGGGAGGGTCCCTCAGATAGACTAAGATATCTGGACTCTGAGTCGTGGTGGTGGTGAAGAGCTTTTGCGCAGCGGCCGGCGGCCTGTAGGTGCAGGTATCGACGTCGATCACGGCAAGGATCGCCTCCCACGGCATAGGTATTTCCAAGAGTTTCGGGGAACCGTGAGCCAGGTTGTCGTCGCGGTACGAAGCCGGATGGTTCATATAGGCGTACCACACCATCAGTACATCCAGAGGAGGCAGGTAATCGGCGGTGATGGCGGCGTGGTGGGCGCTGCTGTTGGCGCCATATCTGTGGTAGGCGGCCGCGTGTCGGAGAAGGGATTCGATGTTCTCGAACCAGATTTGAAAGCGGGAAATGGCCAGGCGGACGACGGTGTCCCATCGCTGGCTCGCCTGTGCGCCTTCGGGTTCAGTTTTCGACTTCTCTGGTGCTTGTGCGTTCGAATAGGTCGGCACATCGAGTATGTCGAGTTTGTGGGTGGTGGTGACGGCGTCCTTGAACTTCAAGAAACACTCGATAAGGACCAGGTTCGCGGCGAGGTGACCCGGGGTGGGGTAGCCTCGAACCGATCCCTGTTCTGCATTTTCCAGCGACGGAGTGATCGAGTCGCGGAATATCGACGGGTCAGGGATGACTGTTTTTGGGTGTTTCGCCGACGCCGACGTCGTCCAGCTCGGGGAGTGGGATAACTCCCATAGGTGAGGATCGAGATCGGGCTCGGATCTGCGATTATCCCGTCTCCGGAACATGCTGTACACAGTACTGGGGTAGGAATTGAGAGTGGCTGGACGTCGATTTCTGGAGAAGAAGGAGATCGAAGAGCTTACCTTTCCTAAACATCCCTTGTTGGTTTCTTAGTTGATCCGTCAGCCTCAGCCATAGCATATCTTGGCATGCTGAAGTGCCCAGTCTCGACAGTGCGCGGGAGGCGGGGCATTCCTGCGGGGGCTACTGTGGTTACTGTACTCCGTACAGTGCGGTACCATGGTAGGGGAGCCTGGGGGCCATGGCTAGGAGGATCACGGTGTTCTCGAAGCGGGAGCTTTGGTAACTCGTACGAGTAATCTGGTCCTGGCTCGAGCCTGGGCATTGACAGAGCCTCGGGCTCAATCCGGCAGGGTCCAGGGTGTCCGGGGCGGGCGCGAGCAGTTCTTTCTACCAGTACGAGGTACGAGGTACGAGTACCTTACGGAGTACGAAATATGAGTGCGAGTAGTCCGCCGTACTCCTCGTCTCCCCGCCATGACATCACCACCTCACTCACCTCCCACTCACCCACCACTCACTTACTCCTTGTAGTGCCTGTATAGGTAGGCGACGCGTGAACCGTCGTGACCGTCGACCCGTCCGAAATCGTACCAAGTTAGTTCGTCCCCAAGGTAGCCTTGCATTTTTGAAGCTTTCACTACATAACTGTAAACTCCAACCTACACGTTAGCCACGACAGTCCCACAGTGCCTAACATGTCAACCTCACACCAACACCCCCCAAAGCCGTCTCTGCCCAAATTCGAACCCCTCCCACCCACCAACATCCTCAACCGCGTCATCAACGGCCTCCTTGCACCGCTTTTCTACCTCTTCTTCACGCTCATCACAAGCATCGTGGTCGTGCCCGTCTACGTCATCATTGACAACTTCAAGCATGGCGGCGGTAAGCACGGCGGCGGCAAGAGCTTCGCAAAGCATGAGTCTGAGCAGTGTCAGTATCAGTATCAGTATCCAGGTCAGCCGCCCCAACGGACCAACAAGGCTTCTACCTTTTTGAGAGAGTACGGCCGGAGTCATTCAGCCGCCACGTCAAAGGACGATTGAGGGGAGCAGATTATGAGCGCATTGCAGTGCTCTCAGTGTATAATTAGGTCCCTTGAAGGTGCTGCGGGCGCTGGACGTGGTCACACGTTGACCGGTTCGCAGCGCCACGGACCCGCAGTCGGAAGCCCTTGCAGTGCAGTGCAGTACAGTCGCAGTGCAGTGCAGAACAGTCGCAGTGCAGTGCAGTACAGTCGCAGTGCAGTGCAGAACAGTCGCAGTGCAGTGCCATTGGAAATGTGCCGTGCTGTGCTTGCCGGATAGTCATCCTGTCGCAGCTTGCACTCTCCTCGATGGAATAAATGGCCCCCGGGGGGGAAGCCGGGCAATCTCACCGGCTCCCCGGCGATAGTGCGACGCCCTCTACGCGAACGAGCCGCAAGTCTGTTTCGAGAAGTGTGACGCGGGCCACGCATTTCATCCGGAGCGAGAGGCCACAGACGTCGAATCACTTACCGTATCGAGCAAAATACAGGATGGTGGATTCAGGTGCCGGGGGATCAAATAGCTGTCGTCGAGTGAGGATCATGGTGGTATATAAATCACACCCAAGCACCGTCCCACGCCCGACATGCTCGGATGATAGCCTCTGAGAAGAAGCGGACCGCGATGAAGACGGGAAAGCGACTTGACCGTGACTGTGACCGTGACCGTGACCGTGACCGTGACCGTGACCGTGACCATAACGACTGACCTCTGGCCAGAGAAAAGCGGCAGAGTTCGTTCCAGCAGTGCATCATCATCATCGGTCCCTCTCGCAGCCAGGTCAACGCTGTATGTAGCTGCGGCTCACTGTCTGAGTTTCTGATGGAGATACAATCGACCATGTATATTCGCTGGCCTGGCCTTTGAGAACATACACCCATACCCACAGTAAGCTGGGGGTACTCATCTAAAGTAAGCAGCAAGCCATCATATAATGCATAATTTCACATTCACGACATACGTAGCAAGCACTGTATACTGCACCCTTGACCGTCAATGCGCCGTCCCGTTGATGACCTTCCCATTAGCATCCCCATAGGCCTTTGCACTTTCTTCTCCCTCCCTCCTGCTCAACCCATTCGCCTGGCTACCCTTCCCATCCCTATCCTCATCCTCTACCCGCCCATCCAACCCCCTCTCATCCTCATAATCGACAGCAAAGCTAAACCCCTCGTCAAAATGCAACCGCCAGTAAAGATCCCAAATCCGCGTCGTGATCGGCCCGACGGTCCCATCGCCCACAGCTTTCCCATCGAGCTTAGTAATAGGCATGATTCCGCCAGCAGTAGTGCACATGAAGATCTCGTCCGCCTCGTAAGCCATGCGCAGGGGGACTTTGTCAAGGACATAGGCGACGCCCAGACGACGACAGCACTCAAAGACACTCTCCCTGGTGACGCCCTCGAGGACGCCCTTGCGCGGCGTGTAGAGCGTGGAATTTTTGATGATGACGATGTTGAAGCCCGAGCCTTCGGTAATATTGACGTCGACGTTGTTGTCGACTTGACGCACACCTTCACTTGAACTCACGTCGCCCTCGCGCTCGCTTACGCTCCCGCTTGCGCTCACGCTCACATCCGTAAGGAAAGGATATCCCGCGCCACGGTCCCCCGCCTCGAACATCCCCCTCGTAAGATCCCCCCACTGGAGATTCTTGACCGTGGGATCCATACACGCAGGCGGGGTCCGGTACACCGAGCGCGCGACCACGGCACTCCCGCTCCCCTCGCACTGCACCTGCGGACTCATGACCCACACGTACGGCACGATGAACATGTACAGGTTATTCGACAGGCCCGCCACTTCCGCGGCCGTGAGACCTCTCACGCCCGTGAGGCCGCGCGTGACGATGATCTCGACAAAGGCGTCGCGGATGCCCGAGCGCGCGAGCATGGCGCAGAGGGTGCGTTTGATGGCTGCGCGGGAGAGCGGTGCGCGGAGACGTAATTTGGCGCATGACCGCTCCAGGCGCGCCAGGTGGTCGTCGAGCCGGAAGAAGCGCCCCGCCCAGACAGAGGGCACGTCGTAGGTCAGGTCGCTGTGCAGGAAACCCTGGTCCAGCATGGGGATGTGGGCTTCGTGGATCGGATACACGCCGTGCTGGATCCACGCGATGCCCTTGGCGAAGGGGTTGGTCGGTTGTCTGGCTTCCAGGTCGCGGAGGCGGGATTGGTAGGCCGAGAAGATCTGGTCCATGGTTGTCATTTTGGTGGTGGTGGTTGCTGTCGTCCGTTTGTTAGTATTAGTGTGTGTGTGGGTGTAAGTATATTTGAACTCCGTATCTGTGTGTATACCTTCTACCGACAACACTGGTACTTGACTTCGGGGATAAAAGGTCGTCGTGGTTGTGACGCTGATGGTCGTTTTCGAGTCTTATACTTCAATCGCTCAGAGGGGTAGGTAAGTAAGTTACTGACTGTACTGTGCAGATCTCCGAGGTACACTCGGCCAATAGCCAAGTTGATTCTTACCTGCCAATCTGGGAAATTCCTATGGCGGCAAACAGCGCGGCTCTCATCGGCTGCTCTTGTGAATACCATGACTTGTGACTTGACGGGATGAAGTCACATATAGACTCTTCACAGCACAGTACTGTAGGTTGATGCTGATGCTGATGCTGATGCTAACGCCCACGAAGTAGGATAAAGACGCCCTTAGCGATCGCTTCATCGTGCGAGGGCGACGGGTTGGAGCCTGATCCAGATACTGATCACTCTCAATCACTTCGTCCTTGATCGTGGCGGCAATCACCAAAATATACCTTACCGCCCTACGTAACAGCCGTAAAGCTCTCATTTCACGCATCCTGAAAGGTGTACCAAGTGTCCCCTTCTTTGCCTTAGGAAATAAGCATACAGCCCTGCTGCCGTAAATACTGCTACAGTACTCAAGAGGACTGGATACTGGAATTGTCGCGGCGACGACCAGACGATGGTCGTGACATAGGAGAGCAGTTCGAACAGATTCTGCAATGTTGCTTCCGTGGAGGAGAACGAGCCACGTTGGGGACCTTGGACTTCCTAGAAGAGGTTTGTCAGTCACATTACAGCATCGTTTGTGCACGTCAACTTCGTCAGCCACAAATCGAAGCCGTTATATGCACACCAGCTCTAGGCAAGCCAATCTCGTCTACCCACACGTACCTGCTGAATGATGAACTGCGCACACAGATCATAACCCCACAGACCAATTCGACTCAAAATCGTCCCGGCCACTAATCCCGAAGCCGCCACGATCGGTTTCTTCTCAACCCAGAAGAAACTCACTGCTCCGCCTAGCCAAGCGACCTGCCAACTGAGAAACCACATGCCAGCTCGGTTTGCGCCGATCTTGTGCATCAGAAGTGGAGCAATCCACGTGGCTGACAGTTCGAACATGGTGGATACCGAACGCACAAGACCAACGGCGAAAGAAGTGTAGCCGGCCGAGACAAGGTATGTGATTTGTTGGCCAGACATGCTCAGAACCGTAAAGTAGAGGAGCGATAACGACAGAGAAGGGAGGAAGGCTGGATGGTGGGAGTAATGTTTGAGATCTCGAAATGGAGCCAGTAGTTGCTTTGCGGAAACACGGACGGTCTGATCGGAGCTTCTCGAAGCAGATTGGATCTTTGGAGCCTGGAGCTGAGGGACTGCGCCGTAGACCTTTGTCCACTCTCAGTAGCCACTTGACCCATTCTGACTCTCGACGTACCTGGGCTATGGCGAAGTATTCTATCGGAGCAGCAACGGCGTTGGTCGCCAGGATCAGAAATATGGCTGCATTCCTCGATGCCCCGTCAATGAGCGCAATAACTAGAGGACCCCCAAGCTTGCAGACGAGATCGATGCGCCGCATGCTGGCATTGAGACCTAAGGTGGTGCCAAATACTGCATCAGATCCTCATGGCGAAAAGCGGCCTAGTAAGTGATGTGTACGTAAGGGAAGAGCACATACTTTGCAAACTACGCTCGTCGTGCTGAGCAATTTCGACCACCTGCAATGTTCCCCTTTAGTGATATATGTGCAAATGGTGCTAAGAGTCCGACGTACCCAGTCGCGTTCGACAGCAACGAGGTTGAGGACCGAGCAAGGCTTTTCAATGCATGAAAGTAGGACTAGTACGGAGAAGATTGCCAACTTTGCCGACACCGTTATGGTGTGGTAGGCGGATAGTGCCCAGAAACCAACACATGACAGAAGGACCGCGATGCGTGCAGCGACTGTCGAGACACAGCTTGTTAGATTGTGCTTGGTGACATTGGTGAGCCGTATAAGGTCTTACCAATGGAGAGCCTGACAACGGGAAGTCGGGGTCTCTGGTCGACCGCATATCCGATGCTTGATGCGAGGAGGATAGCAGATGCGGACCGCAAAAGAGCATAGACGGACAGCTGCAGGAGAGTTTGTGGAAAGATGGTGGCCAGGAACAAGACAGCCCCGAATTCAAACGATCGTGAGTTCCACGTCGACAGGAAATGAGACACGTAGAGCCGACGGGCAATGCGTCGAGGCACCTCAGGCTCGGACTCAGGGTCGTCGTCTGGCTGGTATATCATAGGTTCCATCTCAGTCGGCGCGGTCTCTTCGATGGTGGAAAGTTCAACGGCATCGTTCGCTGCGTTGCTGTCAGGGGCTGGGATCATGGCGACGCAGAAGACCATCAACGAGGGTCCGAGGGAGGCAGAGTTGACCGCAAAGGTTCTTCGCATACACGGACAAGCTGTCGTTGCGACCTGCTGATTGCCAGCTTAAAAATAACGACCAAAGGATACTCGTTCCCGGGCGATCAGGATCCGCAGTACATCAGGAAGCAGGGAGGTAAGTGTTTACGTAAAGGATGCTTGGTAGACCGACCGGTTTCGGACGAAGGCATGGCAGCAGCGTTGTTCAAGGGCAAGCGTCCTCTGAGGTGTGATGTGAAGCGTCAATGGAAAGAAGGGGCTGGGAACTGCTTCTAGAGTCAGGCTGCTGGCTCAGCCAACAGACAGCCTGGCGATGGCGACAATATGACGAGGATGAGGATGAGGATGAGGATGATCTCTCAAATTTACATCGTATCCAGTTGTTGTGTTGTTGTCAAGAGCGTAGTCACGGAGTGGTGAGGAGTGGGTGAGGTGAAGAAGAAAGATGGACGAGCACCGACATCGCGATGACCCATAGCGCTAAGCTGTTTCGAGGCAATTTTACGCCGTTACAGAGCCATACAGCCGCAACGTGTCTCAGCAAGTGGAAAACCGTATAACTTACCGGGTGTATGCTTCGCGTGGAGACCGCGAACTGCAAACGGTCAAAATTACGCCCAACAGCGATCATCAGCGATTATCATAGTAATTGGTACCCCGTCCAGTATGACACGAGCAGCTGGCAGCTCGAAGTTCGAGTACAAGACCAGATGGCCGTTTCATACTTCTCCTCTTCGGCTCCAAATTCATTGATATTTTAGGACTCACGTTTCCTTCGGCTGGTATTGAACCATGCCTCCGACCGCGACATGGACCAAAATCTGCGAAAGCGATGCTCTTCGCAGATCGTCGCAGACCCTGACCGTCGTGAATGGCGCGGTATACATCTTCGGGGGCGAACTACGCCCTCGAGAACCTGTAGAGTCGTCCGTGTATCGGATCCCGAAGAGGCAGGGTATGTAGGCTGCAGTTCCTGTCAGAGGGCCTTGACACATTTGACACTGCGAGTAGACGCGGACATCGACACCTTCTTGTCAGCATCGGCCGATAATGCCCCCCAAGCAAGAGTGGGAGCCACCTCCACAGCGCTCCACGGGAAGATCTATGTCTTTTCTGGCCGCGGAGGCGTAGCAGTGGCACCTATCGAGGAGAACGGAGCATTCTGGGTTCTCGATACGACGGCCAAAGTCTGGTCGCAGGTCCTGCCCCGAGATCCTGCTAGTCCACGGCCAGCGGGCCGCAGCTACCACGCCATGACGAATGATGGGCAGGACACCATATTTGTCCATGCGGGCTGTCCCGAAAAGGGCCGTCTGAGCGACCTTTGGGCTTTCAACGTTGTGGAACGGACATGGCGGGAGTTGCCTGCTGCACCGGCACCGGATCGAGGAGGCACGTCGATCGCCTACACTCAAGGGAAGCTGTATCGCATGAATGGTTTCGATGGCAAGACCGAACAAGGGGGCGCGCTGGACGTGTTCGATCCACAGACCAATTCGTGGCAGACTGTTGGATTTGACGCAGATGGGAACCAGGGGCCCGGTCCTCGGAGCGTGAGTTGTCTTCTCTCGGTCGTTGTGGATAACCAGCCATGCCTCATCACGATGTTCGGAGAGCACGACCCAAGCAGCTTGGGACATCAGGGTGCCGGAAAAATGCTCGATGATGTGTGGATATTTGCGATCCACTCTCAGAAATGGAAGAAGCTCACGTTCGAGGGAGGAGGCGAAAAGCCGTGCCCTAGAGGGTGGTTCGATGCCGATGTTGCTGGAGAGACAGAGGTGGTGATCCACGGCGGTCTAGCAGAGTCGAACCAGAGACTCGGAGATATGTGGCTGTTAGATCTCGGCGTGGGTATGCAATCTTAGCCAGACAGGCACCGGTCATCTGTCAAGATAGTGACACCTTGTTAACGAAGAAGTCTCCTTGATGCTGGTCATAGCCATACAGCAGGACATCAAAAGCATGATGAATGTCGTATAGTATTGTTTTGGGGGTGTTCTCCGATATCGCCAGCACCACCAGTAGGATCCTTCGAGAACAGTGCCATTCCTCCGCCATCAGAGCAACTATCCTCTTGGCGAGGTGAGTCGGTAGGTGAGAATTCTCATAGCCACGCCCGCATACTTCCAGGCGGGGCCAGACAACGTCTAGGATGTAGTTGAAGTATGTCGTCGATGGCATGTTGTATGAGAGCTGCAACAGAATCTCGGAGAGACTGTACCCATACACATCCACCACATTGGATATCGTCGGGTCGATGCCGTCGATCGTGTCGACAACCCCGCGTAGAATGGCGCCGTTGAGGTTCTGGTCGACCACTGCCCCTTGCAAAGCGGTCGCGTTCTCGAAGATGAGCTTGCACAGGAGGTAGTACAGGTGGTTCATCAAGCGTCGGTGATTCACGAGCTTCTCCACGCTTGGATCTGGCGACATGATGCCCCCTGCATTCGCATGCCTCCCAGAACCTGCTTCCTCTGCGGCCACCCTACTTCTCCAGACCTCAAGTCGCCTTCTCTGGATGTCAAGTAACGCGAGCAAGTGACTGGGTGCGATCGAACTGAGCTCAGGGCCGTCGATTCCTGCCAGTGCATGCGGCCTCTGCACCGAACTATTCACCAGCCTTTGAGCCCGAGAGCCTGGAGCTGGCAAGCTCTCCGAAACGTTCTGCACGGCGGTCGTGCAATGGTAGACTACCATTCTTCTCCTGAGTTCCATGGTTTTGAGCATGATATCATGCAGCAAGTCGTCCGGAGACAGTCCCACAATGCAATGCAAATATATGTCCTCGTCTTCCGAAGTCGAAGCAAAGTGTTCCGCGCCTGAGTCGGACTCGTTGTAACCAGCCACTAGCTCCAAGGACTCTGACGGGCGGTGTGAGATACGTAGACGATACCACAGCTGCAATGCAATATCGCCAGTATGCGACCTCGTGATGTCGTGTCGGCGTCTCCGTACGAACTCGGCTGTCTCGAGTACCGCGAGCCGGAAACGAAAGTGGTCCGTTGACGCGTGCTGGTAGTAGGCAAGGAGGATCTTGCCAATGAGAATGAGGGACGGATCTTGGGGCTCGAGGCTCTGCTCCTGCGTCGCGGCAAGCTCACAATACTGCCGCGCATGATAGTTGTGCAGGGTATTCGGCCTTGGGCTGGCAGTTGACCTTCTCGTGTCGCCAACCACATTGCGCCGCGTCAAGCATGCGTCGAGCGTTGAGAGATTGGACGCTGCAAGGCAGAGGATGGCATATTGAAGGAAGGCACAGTCCAGTGCTTGCATGTTAAAGCTGTGCAGCGAGGCAGGAAGAGTTGCTTTTACTTGCCTGTCAAAATGATGGAAGTAGACCACGTCCGGCTGGGCAAGCGAAAGGTCTGCTCGGGCGAGCGGCAGAAGCGACTCAGGCAGAGCAGTAGCAGGAGCTCGTGGGTGAATGCTTAATGTACTGTCCGGCCGATTCCTCGCTGTCTGGTTCCCAGGGTCGACGACAATAAAGTCACTGTCATAGATGCAATCCAATCGAAGCCGTCGACAAGCCTGGCACGCGGGTTTGCTTTCATCGCACTACCATCGAGTTAGCCAGCCACAGAAAGCATGTCCGATACCAGATAGCAGCTCGCGATGAACGAACTCGTTTGCTGCGTCGACGACAAGTTCCGCATCCTTTCCTGCTTCGGCTGATCTGGCGTCGGGTGGGAGCAGATGTGGTCGACGAGTCTGGTGGCATCGGCTTGCAGTGCTGAGCCACTTGATTGACTCTTAGCCTGAGGATCAATCTGCTTTGAGGCGGACGAGTGATTGTCAATATTTGCGGAATCAAGGTGCGACAAGGAGTCCAGTTGTCGTGGGGCTTACACAGTCACACAAGCTCATCCTAAGAGCTCGAACAGGCCCGAGTTGTGCGTGTCACCCGCGTTTGCTCAGCAGTAATCCATCCCACTTACTGGTGGTAGGCTCAGTAGGATACGATTCTGCCCCAAGCTTTCATTTCATGCCTCACTTTCGGCGGCCTCCTTTCCAGAAGAGCCAGACGAAATCGTCGCCACATCTCGTACTGACACAGTAGGCAAGTGTCCTCGCTTTGTATCGTGCCCGGTATCGATCAACCATCTACTGGTCTCAGGTGACGATTGCAGTGACCTTCGCCGTCATTGTCAACAACTTGTCTTCGTCTAACATTGGCTAATCACTTCGCCTGCATTTGGCCGAGTGCCCCGGCACCTGTCTAGCCATCTGTCAAGTAACTCTTACACTACTACCAGCATACATGCGCCATCGCCGGGCTCAATGGTAAAATGACCCCGTGCTGGTCTCCTGGCAGAATTGGTCGCACGCGAGGCAGCTGCAGACGCAACAGATGCAGCATTCTTCCTCGTCCCACCCGCCGCGAAGGTGAGCATCCGTCCCTGTCTCAAGGAAGGTTGCGCCTGTGGAGAGCCCATGTCGCTAGAGGATGGGACCAGCGTAGAAGTTATGTCGACAGCTTGGGCCGACGGACCGGCGTGGGGCGGAGTGGGTGACCTATACGGGACCTTATATGGTGCTTTTATATACGCACGCTCGGGGATTCGAGGCATGCCCTCTTCTTCTGTAAAAGTCGTCGTTTTCTGAATGTATGAGCAGGTCGATATCTGGCCTAGGCCCTCTTCAGCCATCTTCACAAAATCCTGTGGCCGAGATGTTTCTGTATATACACGGATAGCGGAGTTCGATAGATTTCTGAACCTCGCTGAGTTGTCGGTCGATAACCTGCCCTCAATGTTCAGGCCTCTGGAGTGGTTGAAATGGGTAGCCGCAGATGGAACGTGGTAGCCGGGGAGAAGTGTATATACTCGCACCGAAGCAGTCGTTTTGGTCTGGACGAATGGTGCGTTTGAATGCCTTCGCATTTGTTCACTGCGCAGTGGATGCTCGAGCGTGGCCTGCGCCATCACTCCGTTCCTTCACGCGAAGCGGTGATCATCGACCTTCAGATCGAATCAAACGTCTCCGTTGCACTGCTGGTGCCCCGTCCAGTAAACGCCTCGCCGTTCATCATGCCATAGACAAACATTCGCCAGTTAGCTTGTAGTATGATCGTACCTTCCAAAGAACAAGAGGAACACTACATCCATAGAGGATCGCAATGATATCGTCCGGGCTTCTTTCAGGCGGACACAAGGCGAGACAAACACGGTCCTCATTCTTCGCGTCGATAGTCGCCAAAGTCCGGCCCCAAATGACCTCTTGGACACGGCTCAGGAATTCATGGGTCTTCAGGAGAAAACTGGTCCGATGTCGTCCCTGGTACCTTGTCGGAAGGCAAACTGGCAGGCTCTTCCATACCACTCTGGCACGGCTTTCCCCTCGGAGCTGCGATCTGCGACCAGTGATCGCCAGAATGGACCGGGCGCAGGGTCATTCATATCTTTCCATCCACCTATGTCCATCCATCCCTATGGGAGACTTCCGTTCATCGATCAGGTCTTCCACCGCATTGCGATGCCGACGTCCCGGCTGCCATTTTCGATGTTGGCCAGTCGCTTTGATATCATCGATCCAAAGGTGGGACTCCATACATCTGCACCCAAATGTGGCCCAGATTTGTCCTCCATCCCGGTCCTCTCGTCGGGAGTAATGATTCTTGAGCTCGGCGAGCCTCCTGTTTCACTCTCTTCGGGTTTTCGCTATCCTGGGTTGGGCTGTGCCTCATCCGGTTTGGGGCTATGAGGTCCTCTCCTACCTGAACCTGTAGGTTGAGGCTGTAGTGGTGAGGATAGGTCATTTCCAAGGCTGAAATGTACCACGATTGCGGTGTGAGATATGGGCTGCAAGTGCACGTAGCCGCAAGCAAGTCAGACGTGATTCGCAGCCGTAAATACTAATCAAGATAGCAGAGGATCTGAATTGAGAGAGCAGTGTGGTCGCAATGCAAACAGCTGCCGAGTGCCTGGACGGGATCCTTGCCTGCACTATATTCCGTCCTCATTTACGGACTCGGTTAAAGCGAGGGAATGACAGAACGAATCGACAAGACGACAGCCAGAAGAGGGAGGGGATACAGTAGGACATGAATGATTTGATCCAGGCAATGCAGGAGAGAGAACAGGCGCTGGCGCATGCGCAGTAGAAGTCGACGAGAGGTGTTCGAATCGTTGGCTGCTGCTTTGCGTCGCCTCTGCTCCGAGAAGCCCCTTCCAGTCTCCATCACCTGAGCCCAAGAAGCCAGGTCCGGAGACTGATGCCTCGACGGTAACCATTTGGGTGAGAAGGGTTGATAGCATGAGACTGCTGTTGATGGCACGTCAGTCTGAATCAGCTCGCGATGCCCGCGATGCCCGTCAACCACCAATCCAACAGCCAACACATTTGAGACTGTAGCCCGCATGCAAATACCAGTACCACACGAAAGCTCGGTGGTGCATGTTCAAGATACACTCGCCTGCGCGTCTTCCAGGCGAAAGCCACATCAAGATGCAGTATTCCTTCGAAGTCGTGAGATCTCCACCGCTTCGACTGCGACGATGGTATTCGGTGACCGGGAAGCGAGGGCAGCTGATCGCAGGGATTGCACTGCGGTGGCGTGCTATTCCCATTGACTTCCCGTAGGCTTCGACTAGGATCGATCAGTCGCAGGGACAGCTTCAAGTCAGATGCTTGAAGAGGCCTCTAACTGCGTTCATATCGACGGTCCTCCAGCTGCACCCACAATCTTCAAGCTAGACTTGCCTTGCCTGGTCTCTTCGATCTGGGTATAAGCCAACCAGTAGCGGTTGGGATGCCACTCAACGGCTGGGATGCCACTTGTGCCTGTCGCGATCGTGTGGACCACGTCACCGGTCTCGGCATGGTATATCTCAAAGCCCGAGCTAAGGCCCTCCCCACCACCAGATCCCATCTCTTCGCTTGCGCCCACGAGATACCGACCGTCCCACGACCAGCTGAGACCGCGGATCGCGCCGGAGCTGGCGTTGGACACTGTCCGGCGACACACCCAGTCCGTGGTGTCCCAGAGGGAGATCATGGCGTCCGAACCACCGACAGCCATGTATTTACCGTTGGGACAGTAGGAAATGGCGGTGCAGGAGGAGGTGTGGGCGGCTATGGTATGTAGGGTCGCCATGGACGGGTAGTCGAGGATCTTGACAGAGCCATCTCCCTGTGTGATGATGAGATCCGCGGGAGGGTATGCGTTGGAGAAGGTCGTCTGGTTGGTTTGCTGGTTCTGCTTGTGGCGAGACAGGATGTGCGGCGACGAGGGTATCGCGGTCGAGATGGGGATGAGCACGTCGCCCTGAGGTGGGTGTTAGTTGCCGTGGACGGTGGCGGCCAAGATAGCTTAGGGGATTCAACGCACCTTCGTCCCCGCCAGCAGTACGCTTCCATCGACGCTCCAGCTTAAGGTGAATGGTTCTCCGCCCACGTCCAGTTTGCTCACGCAGGTCTTTGTCCGCGTGTCCCAGAAGCGCACTGTCCCGTCTGACGCGCAGCTGGCCAACTCAAACTCTCGCACGGGATTGAACAGGACTTTCTCCACAGCGTGTCCATGACCTCTGAGTTCAATTTGACTGCGTGGGCTTGTCCGTTCCACATTCCACACCCTGATACTCTTGTCATTGGCGCCGGTTGCGATCAATCCGCCCGATGCATTCCATGAGATAGTTCGGTGGCTGTGAGGCACAAGGAGAACGAATCAGCCGCCATGTGTCATGTGTCATTGTCATGTCGTTAAGGGGGATCTTTCGGCTCGTGGATAAGACAGGTTCGTGTGCATTTACTTGCAGACGACGGGTACGTACATGGTCGGGACCGCGGTACGGGTGGCAGGATCGGTGTACTGCTGTGTCTTTAGCAGACTGAACTGGGTTCCGAACTTGTCGCGGCCGAGGTGCTTGCGCTGGCTGATAGGTGCCATGTCGGCGCAGTCAACATTTGTGGTGGCGGAACGAAGGACAGACGATGCATCGAGAATCTCGGTCAAGTCCCAGCATTCACCGATGACGAGGCTGAGGCCGCCGCCAAAACTCACCGGGACGAGGCTACGTCACGTGCTACTCAGCCGCCAGCAGCCGACAGTTGGCCTGACAGCGCCAAGGGGTGTCATGGATCGTAACCCCTTGCGTAAAGTACCGTATTGTTTACATAGGCCTCTGTAACTATATAGTCAGGTCTGCCCACAGACCCCTTAGAATTCATCATGTCCTCCGAAAGAGTCGCAGCAGGGGGACGACTACGAGTATCCATCCTTGAACCCGTCAAATGAAACTTAGCGCTAACCAATGCAAGATATGAGCGGCGGTACGGAGTATTCCTTCTGTACTTACGCGGCAGTTGCTAACCTGTTTCAACCATTACCCCCTACTTGATCCAGAGCATTTCCATGCATAGCTGTCGCGGCTGTGTAGAGTTGCGGCGACCAGGAAGCGTGTTTGCTCCGCGAGACGAGTTCAATCACAGACTAAGGTAGGTACGAGTAACCAGGTCCGGCGTCGATCCCCCCGGGATTGGGATGAGGGTGACGCGGCCCCGGCGCTCACCTGCTCGCCCCCAGCTCGAGCGAGACAAGCAGTCAAGGTGCCGCGCGTCATGGTCAGCAGCACAGTTCCCATCATAAACGGCGTCAAGTACCTTAGCAGCAAGAAAAGCAAACGACAAAGAGGCTAGGTAATTACTCTTCCAACCGCAACCGCCAAATAGGTATTCTTTGTCACTCACAATATCGTACCCACCATGGGTGTTACGTTATGGCGACACCTCTCGAAGCTCATTGCCAACCAGCCTCGAGCTGCTCTCGTGAAGGGAAGCGCCCTGATCTTACTTTTCTTGACCATTGTTTCCACAGTGACAGTGGTCAAGTATTCGGCTTCAAACGTTCATACAGCAACAACAACAACAACACCAACGGCCGAATATGCTGTTATCAAGTCTAATTTCGCCGATCCATGCCTGCTGAGTGTGGATGGCATGTTCTACGCGTTCGCCACGCGACCGGATCCATCATTACATGTCCAGGTGGCAAGTGCGAAGGATATATCAGATTGGACATTGCATGAAGGATATGATGCCCTGCCGATCCTACCCAGATGGGCGCTACAAGAAGGTGATGCTGCCGTGTGGGCGCCACAGGTTGTGCAACGGGTAAGTAAGTCCAGATGAGTCGAATGGTACTCCATATTGTGGCTTGCTAGGAGCGTTCACCGCTCACTCGCCGGGATTGATTGCTCCTCCTTGAAAGCGCAGCTGATACGTACGTACTGGACTGACTGCGTGAGTGCAAGCCCGATGGCAGCTTTGTTCTCTACTTTTCGGCATCGTGGAACGCCGACAGTCGCTTCCATTGCGTCGGCGCGGCGACTTCTCCCAACGTGACAGGCCCGTACACACCGGCGGAAGAGCCACTTACCTGTCCTTTCAGTCAAGGCGGCGCGATCGACCCGACTTTCATCTACGACCCGCGAAAGAACATGTCGTTTGTGGTCTACAAGAACGATGGCAACGCAATAGGCGCTGGGGGAGCTTGCGGGAACGGCAACTGGCCCAACACACCCACTTCCTTTCAATTCAACATCGTCGACAACGAGGACTATACCACACGCATCGGAAATGATACGTGGACCCCCGTGGGGAATGCCAGTTGGGTTTTGTTCAGCGATCGCAGCGACGGACCCAACATAGAAAGTCCTCAGATATTCTACAGGGGGCACGCAACGGGCAGATTCGCCGCCGCCGGCGACGACTCGGCATACCATCTCATCTACAACGCCGGCTGCTACGCGGATGAGTCGTATCGCATCGAGCATATCGTCTGCCGCGCCACTCAACTGAACGCGGTCTCCACGCACTGGACCACCCATGATCCCACATACGTCCCTTTTTTCCGGGATTGCAACTTCGGCGCCATGAAACCCGAAACTTACACATCCTGGGGCCAATCGTTCCTGGGACTAAAGGACAGTATCGACAACCACTACGATCTGCTGTTGAAGTCGGGAACATTCAGGCAGCCGGATGGAAGTGCCGTCGAGCTTTACGCACCTGGTGGGCCTGCGGTCAGTCAAGACGGAGCATATATGGCTTTCCACGCCGATATCAACCGGGACTGGTATGAAGGTAAAGTATGCTCGGGCTGTAGGATTCGGGCTTTGTTCATCGCCGAATTGGAATATGGCAATAAAGGCACAGGACTGAAAGTCAAAAGACTGATAAAAGCAATCTGAAAGACTTGAGTTAGAGCATGCACAATGCATCATCGGCTGAGAATGTACAAGGCAGGTGAGGATAGTCCGGTGGACTGCCACTATTCTCTCTGGACCTATTACGGCTTGTTCAAACGGTCCCGAGGCCTCTCTCGAAGTCAAAAAATCATTGAAAACTGATATCTCTGATAGGGACGGTGGCTCGCTTGAAGGCAGCACGGCCTGGATGACCCCGCGTGTGAGCATAGTCATCTTTTATATCAAAGCCATGTCACAACTTTGACCTTTCTGTCTACAGCCTATCCGTGGTGTTGACCGCAGTCCTACCCCGCGCCTTCTTCCAGCTCAGACCGAATTGCAATCCGTTTTCTCCAGGTCTAGGAGGCCATGGAAAGCTCCTCCTTCTTGCATCGCATCGCATCAAAGCGACGGCGACTGACCATTTGCTCCTCATCAAGCTAGAGCAGCTCGGGTGCAGCGTACTCTGGTCGATATTGTACTCAACCCCTGTGTTTCTCCATCTGCTCCGAACTGCCCACAACGAACCCCCTGGATGTGGACTGCACCTCCTTATACCTGTCCCACTGCCACAGCAGTGCCGCTTTTATCTTCCACATGTCCTGCCAGCACGTCATGGTCATGGTCACGACGAGCCTCACCAGCATCCTGCTTGCTTCTGTTCCAGTACCAGAGCGACAGGATCACGATATAAATCAAGCCGACCACCCCAGCCGCAGCGCTGTAACCCTTCTCTCCGCCCGGAGTGTTATTGGCCAAGACGATGCCCGTGGCGCCGTTCACAATGGCCGCGACCATCAACAGTCGTCCAAGCCAGACATGGGATGTCCGGAACCAAGGGTTGAACGTGCGACCCTGCGATCTGCCGCGCTTGTACAGGATGTGATGCCACTGGCCGAGAACAGGTTGGAGCAAGAATAGAGCCGTGACGATGGTGCCGAGAATCCCATGGCCCCATTCGTCATTGTACACCTAGAGCCGCGGGCGCGCGCCACCAGTCAGTCTAAATAGCCATTCAGTCGACCGAGGGTGGGGGTTTGTTTTGAAAGAAACAAGGTGGGATTTCCCTTCCCGTATCTTCCATGGGAACGGATACACTAAAGCAAGAGGTTCGTCTGCACATACCGAGTTGTGAATGATACAGACCCAGACCCCGACGCCGAATCCGGAGACAAGCATTCCCAGCCCCAAGACCTGGCAGCAGACGTGGATTCTGAGAAGCGTTTTTCCACTGACCACGCCGTCGAGCAGTCTCCAGCAGATCGAGCCGAAGGGGAAAATCAGGATGACCGTGACGCCCATCAGGATGCCGTGGACTTTGTCGGAAAGGTGCTTTGTTGCTGGTGGTGCAGCGCGTGACAGAAGGTGGCTTTCATGGCTGGCAGTGCCAGACATGTCTGAAGCCGACATTGCCAACACATCCAAATTGTCTGCGACAAGGAGAAGGAGAAGGAGAAGGAAACGGAATGGACTTGAATTGTACTTCATCGCTGCAGCAGGGAGAAAGTGCTCGACCTCGAGAGTCTAAAGGCAAAACTTCAAGCAAACAGATACTCAGTGTGGCGCAACAGGGGGGAAAGAAATCGATCCCAGAGAGCGCCGATGGCGCTCCTTTTGTGCCGCTCACCCTCAACGAAAACCTGTAAAGGTCCCGTTTCTGTGGTCACGGAGGGTTGACTCGTTTGGTGGATAGCGCGATACACGATGGCATAATATCGAACCCGCACTCCTCTGGGTCAAAGGTCTTGTCGCTGGACACTGGACAACTGTAAAGCCCAACCGGGCACGAAGTAAGTCAGAAAGGCGAATCAGGACACAAGTTTCCAGAAAAAATCTTTCCCAACAGCCAGGCATTTGTCCGCCATCCGCAAAGCGGCCCTCCCGTCCGATATAACAGACCTGAGTCCGAGGCATGTGGTGGTCCACCCCTGAGCGTCTGGCTGCGGAGCTGCATTGACGACATGCAGCTCATCAGATTAGATTTAAAAAACAATCTGATTAGATTGGATAAGCACAGACTTCGAGCCCAGATAAGGAATCCACTGCTTGCTGCAGACGCCGAGAGGCCTCGGACATTCGCCGAAGCACTGGTCGGCTATCTCCACGATCGAAACATCACTATATCGTGCCCATATTCAAGAACGAGAAAAGCTTTGAGTGTTGTTGCTTCGCAAATCAAGCTCAAAGCCAAGATGTTCGCTTGAAGAGATGGTCGGTCCAGGAAAGGTACAAGCACAGTACACAGTGTGCATAACTCAGAGACTGCCAACGTCCAACTGAGACGGTACAAATCGGAACGACATCGGGACACAGTTCTCCCCCAGTAAGCAAGTGAACAAGAGTATTTATAGAACAAGATGCAGGTTGTTTGAACTTACCATCATCACCGTCTGAGGTAGATAGTCTAGGCTCAAAGTGGCAATAAAGCAGTCAATCCTCAACTACCGCTCGTGGAGTTTAACTGGCCCATCATGCGCACGGCACGGACGAAGTTCTCGTCATGTACCCACATGCAGCAGCTTCCGGAAGAGACCAAAAGCAGAGCCATGCTGTGTGTACCAAATGGCCAGGGGACGACGTACAGATCACACAAGACCGTTGAGGTAGGGAAGACTCAAAGTATAATTGGACACAATAGTAGAGGGAGGGTGTCATGAACTGTGGCTCTGAAAGGCGGCAGGGCTGAGGTGAGAGGCACAGGAGGTCCGAGTATTTATCGTCTCTCATGGCCAAGAGGATCGTAGCCCAAGTGAGGGGCAGGTTATGGACGATAAAGCTGGATGCACCGATCTTCCGGGTTCCGTATGTGATCATCACCACCTGCGGCTCTCATGTCGCTGATGTGGTAACCTGAAGTGTCGCAAAAACTGAAGTCAGACGGCGAGATTGGAGTGGCGTCAGACACTTATAGTTTGAGTCCTCCGATGTGCGCGTCTGCTTGTTGTCAGGCTGCCTTCGCCCTTGATGAAGTCTTCGGCTTGACTGTATTCACCAGTGTCGACATTATCAGCCTGACGGCCATGATCGAACTTGCGGAAGATGCGGACTCGAACGAGAGCAGCTAGCCGGCGTCGAGCAGTAGATTCAGGTGGCTCCAAGAGTATGATAGATTCCCTATGGACGATGTACGCAGGAGGAGCTGGGATGCAGTGGACCGTGATCTCTGGGGCTCGACATGCTTGCTCGTGGACATCAGGCTGAGGTCGCAGCGTAGGACTGATCGGGTCAAATTGTTGCGCCAAACTGCCAGTAGAAGAAGCATGGTAGAGAACACAGCGCCGGAATCATGATTTTGCGCATCTTGTATGGTCGCGAGGACGATCTCGAGTAGTATGGTTGGATTTGCAGCCTGGAAGTGTCTGCCTGTCAACATGTCCTTCTCGCGACATATAGGCTCAAGATACACAGTCGCGAGTCAGACTTCCTGACTGCCTCGGGCCTCGCTGTAGCCGCTTCGGATTGTCGACAAATCAATAGCAGCTACAACATGTCTATGCCGCACACATACATCGCTGAGCTCGACATTGACGAAGGCAAGATTGCTAGAGCACATACCCTGAGATGCGAGGGAACATCCAAATCTATCGGGCCACCTTTGTTGATGCCGTCAAGAATGATGTCAACCATGTATCAAGACAGCATATCAACCAGCCAGCGTTTCG
This sequence comes from Cladophialophora carrionii CBS 160.54, assembly GCF_000365165.1. Taxonomy (NCBI): domain Eukaryota; kingdom Fungi; phylum Ascomycota; class Eurotiomycetes; order Chaetothyriales; family Herpotrichiellaceae; genus Cladophialophora; species Cladophialophora carrionii. Next base: position 976,293 of record NW_008481830.1, read on the forward strand.
TCTTTGCAACTGTAAGAGGTGAAGAGGCTGTAAGGGGCATGAGAGAAGCAGGGCTTGGAGATCCTTCCCTTTCGCGCTCGCCAGCTTGGTGTCAGTTCGCTGGCGCCGGGGCAGCTTGAGTCTGGGATAGAGTACATAATGGCATGACGTGTACGACTGACTTCCTTCCTATTTGACCACGACTGCTCGGTCAGTAGGGAGTGAGCATCGAGGCGGAGGACCGCGGTTGATTACTGTTCATTGGGGCGGGCAGTGGACGCGGATCGATTGAGACCCGAAACCTGTGGTTTAGCTTGCTGTATATGACCAGGGCGGTGGACATGGGTGTACACTTGGTAGGAGAGAGATTGCGAATAGATCACTCCTTGCTGTGAAGCTGGTGTGAGTAGAAAGTCAAGTTTGAAATGTGAACGAAGAATGAAGAACAAAGGCAACACCAGGCTTGGCGTTCTTGGCATTGAGAGTGAAACTACCATCACCACCAAAACCAGCGGCGACAACCACAAGAAATTGGGGAAAAGAATTCCCTACACGCGTCACAGGATATATAACCTCTTCAAGCACAAAAAGGTATATCACAATGACATGTCATCGCCGTCATCAGACTATTGGATTACCACCTATCATCACGCATTGGGCTTTCCGGACCGAGGAGCCCACGTTTATCATCACTGTCTCATTATTATCAACTATATCCTACACCCATGGTACACCTCCTCGCTCCATAATCGACTCTGTAGTTGACTCTGATCCTGGCTCCAACGTGCGCTGGCAACCTAGCTCCACCATGCCGACGCCCTCGGATCGTCAGTTGACAAGGTAGGGATCGGCGTCAGATTGCCCAACGCTGTGATAGCACCCGTTCTTGGCCATCGACCCTAGACAGCGGTGGTCCCTGTAGTGGGAGGCACAGTAGTAGCGCCGGTGCTGGTACTTCCGACGCCATGCTTCTCGACGCCTGCATTGCGCCGACGGTTCTTGAAGGGCTGCTTCGCCCAAAGCCATCCCTCGAGGATCTGTCCAATGATGTTGGTGAAGCTGTCATGCCGCCGTGTCAGCCTAAGCCCGAGGGATCAACAATCGAGGCACGCAACAACTTACAAGGCAAGGAAGGCAAACGCTTCAAGAGTCTTCTTCAGACCGCACTTGTTGACGCCGGATGGAGAACGAGGGCATCCAAATGCATTAAAGTTGTAGTCTTGAGCCGAGAAGATAAAGGCCGTCAGCCACAGGTAGGAGAAAATCCAAGCCGCAGGGGCCAGGTAGCCCTTGTACGAGCCGAGGGCAGGAAGGAATAGTGCTGGCAGGTATATGAGGGCATCGATCGCGGCCTGAGTGAACGGGTTAGCAACTCTCTAGCGACTTGGATTTTTAACAAGCGTGTGGACATACGATAGTCACCCAGTAGACGAGGTGGGTATTGTGATTGTAGTGTGCGATGAAGTAGGCTGAGATGCCGAGGACGATGATTGACGAGATCCAATGTAGCCAGTGGTTGGCGAGGATGGCTGGACGAAGGGCCGGGTTCGAGCGACGAGCTGGGGAGCCGTAGTCGCTGGTGGGAGCGCCAGTGGCGCTTGGACTGCCGCGGCGTCCGCCAAATCTGCCAAAGCGAGGCATAGTGCTTGCGATGTGTTGAGATGGGAACTATCAAGGATCCTGGGTTGAAAAGGAGGCCTTGGCTTGGGGAGGATGCTGTGTTGAGGAAGATGTTAGAAGCGCCGGCGAAGGCGATTCACCTCTCGCTATCTATATAGCCGGAACTTCGAAGGCGAGAAGGGGGTGACGTCGTCGTGATAGTGAAACTGGCAGGAAGCTTGTGTGACTCGGTATTCATTTAGTCACCGCTTGCTCATGGGCGCGCTTCGTTTAGCCTGCGTCGTCTCTCACCCAGCCATCCTGTCAGTCATGTCAGGTCGGCCTCGATATCCGTGCGATTCGCAGCACACGAGACTGATCCGCATGTGTGGCTGCTTGCAAGGCTGCCAGCACCAAGGCTCGGATTTTCCGGATGATCAGCGCCTGACATGGGCTAATTGGCTGGGAAGCAGGAAGCAAGATCCGGCGGCTGTCCACTCTGTCCACTTCTGTCCACTCCACAGCCTTGCCAGTGGTGCCAGTGAAGAAGTGGGCACCGTGCTGCAGAGCCTGCTTTTCCACCTTGGGGAGACACAGACAAACTCTCACACTCGCACACGTCAGGTCCACATGTCGTGGCAGGGTATCCAGTCTTGCCAGTCCTCCGTACAACACCAAACAACCCATCATCTGACCAGGCTGACATCACGGCGCGCCACATGTTTCGTGCATTTTCTGGTTTTTCATAAAATTCTTGCCATCCCTGAGCGCCAGCAACGCGCAGAGGACGGATGGGCGATTTGGTGGATCGTCGTGGCGGCCTCAAGGGGCACTGGACGGAAAGTGTAAGTGTGACAGGAGTTCCGGAAATTTTGAACACGGCCATGACACCCCACGAATCCGACCAGTGAGAGACAGCCCGAGGCCGGGGCTGAAACTTGTCACTGAGTATCGGAACTCCTGGAAAGCAAACTCGTCGTACCCATTAGTCTCAGGAGCGACACATGTGCAGCGACGTGTGTAGAAGAACGAAGAAGGAAGCCGGGTCCTATGCCTATTGGCTCGGAATCATACTTCTGCAGGCTGCAGGATGCGTCGCAGGTCGTGCTGTGTTTAGGAGTACCTAGGTTGTTCCCTATCAAGACTTTGTAGCCAAGAGATTGATTGTGGGGATCTGTCTCGTCAGATAGGCAATTCGTTCGGAGTACTTCCTGTCTGTCTACACAGTATGTGAAGCTCTCGATCACGGAGGAATGGACTCAAAGCTACGCGCCCCGCATCGCTCCCTCCTCTGTATCAGGCTTTGTGTGAGTCATCTGGATTTCCGAGTGCCAAGATTAATGAGTAAGATTCTTGCCAAATCAGCAGCAATAGTATTTGATACATTTTGTGAGCAGCTCATGAAGGTGAGCAACTAGAGTGACACCAGAGGGATGAGGCGTGCTGGCTGTCAAAGTTTCGCTTTCGTTGGCGACGAACATCGACTGAGGAGTGCAGGCAACACCTGCCCATGCTGAGGGTTCAGGAGTGGCCGCAGACACATCAGGACCTACCGGCGTAAAGATATGGTGACAGCATGAAAAGAACTTCCCCATCATCCGTAGCCTAGTAGGGTCGACCTCGGTAACTGTCCAGGGCTGCGGTCACGTGAAAGTTTTTCAATAGATATATAGATAACCATTGTAATTTTGCCTTACATTATCGTTGGAAAATTCCACCAACGCCGATACGACCTTCAGAGGTTAAAAGGGAGGATGGCCGAGCGGTTATGGCGTGTGACTCAAGTTTATTACTTGGACTGATATACCAGTCTTCTCATGGGCTCTGTCCCGCGTGGGTTCGAATCCCACTCCTCTCAAATTCATTTTTCTCTTTTTGCCAAAGACAGACAGGGCGCAAAGTAGGGCTGGTCTGGTCACAGCAGCAGGCATGCTACAGGATGTCTTTACTTTTTGCCAAACACAGACCGCGCGCAAAGAATGGGACAGTCTTGCAAGTCATAGCGGAAGGCATGCTACTGTGATACAGCCACCCCTTTCAGTAGGAGATGTTCACATGACAGGCAAGTGGCTCGCATGTGCCTATTGCCTTTTTCCCGTCGCGTTGCATTGTTTCTCAAACTCCAGCGTCGTCCTACCTCCCACTCTAGCAGGACCGGACAGAGCAGTTGTTGCATTCAGCTACGGTCCAGGACAGCGACTTTTTTGGTGCAGAGGGCAGTGGCGGCACCTTTGCCGTCGTCTGAACGATGTGGTGAGATGGAAAGGAAGAGAGATCCATAGCCTCTGGGGGATCGCCCAAAAAGACTGAATATCCGAGCACTTTATGCCGGACCATTGGACCCGCTTAGCTTATACGCCTGTTATAAACTCGGGAACACGCGGGTCCGTTCAACATGAGGACCAAATGTGAATCATGCTGTGTACGCTGTACGCCAATTACTCGAGGGGATACCAAACCCTCCCCTCCCCGCCAGGCACATCAATCTGACCGAGATATTCGTCAAAAGCAGTCACGGCACTGGGCTTCACACGCACGGTCCTGTCCTCTCCATTCAGCCGCACAATGACCTGTACGCCGTCCGCGCTAGCAGATACTGGCATATTACACACAGGCAGCACGATCCTGCCGGACGTATCGACGGGCGTATCCCACGTCAAGAGCACACCCCCTTCAGATACACGCCACTTTGCACTGAACTGGCCCAGCACGGTCGTGAACCCTCCCTCCGCAAATGCCAGATCCCCCGTCTGCGGCGCGAGCGTCCATACACGCCCAGCCGGGCTCCGCACGTCAAGTCCCAAGACCGAGTGCGTCAACGCGCTCGTCGGGCCGGAAGTCCACCCGTGGGCGTGGCTCACGTAGCTTTCGTCGTACGCGTAGCCTCTGTCGGAGCGGTACGCGAAGCTGCCGTTGGCGAGAAATCCCTCGAGGAGCGTCGACTCGGTCGAGTCGGCGTTGTTGACGATCCAGCCCCATAGGGTGCGGAGGAGCTGGAGCGCACGCGCTGTGTCGCGCACGGCCAGGCGGCCGAGCAGCTCAAACGACGAAATGAACGGCGATATATTGTACGGGAGCTCGGGCGTCACGGGGCCAATGGGCGTCCAGTTGTTCACCAGCGCGCTCGCGATGCCGGCCACGTGAGCCGGCGCGGCCACCGAGAACAGCAGCGCCAGGCTGTTGGCGTCTTGGGGGTGCAGAGCCGTGGTGGTGTCGTTGTCGCGGTAGGCGTTGGCGGTGGCGTCGTACGTGTGCTCGTTGATCGCGTCCGCCAATGCAGTCGCCGTTGCGCTCCAATCCTTTGCGGTCGCCGAGTCGCCGAGCCAAGTGGCGAGCTTGCTGCCCGTCGTGAGCGTCTGGAAGAGGATCATGTTTGCCTCGGTGTTGTGGAAGCCTTGTTGCCAGCGGGCCCAGTCTCTCGTGCCGGTGACGTTCATAAGGCCTGACTGGTCGATTTTGCCGACCACGTACTCCATTGCGTGCTTGTATTTGTTCCATAAGGGCACAAGCCACGCCGTGTCGTTCGTGTACAGAACGTAGTTGTACGACCCGATCATGGTCCACATATGGTATGTGTCGCTGTTCTTCTGGCTGAGGGGCGGGCCTGACTCGTCGAACGCGCCGGTCGTCGTGTTCTGATAGTCGTACATCACCTGCAGGGCGTTCCGGACCGACTCAAGGTCCCCCGTGGACACAAACGCTGAAGGCACGGCAATTCCCATGTCACCTGGCCAGACCGCCCGGTCACGTTTCGCACCATCCACGATAATTGAGTAGCCGGGACCCAGCGTGGCATTATTCGCCCAATTCCACACAAGCATGGGCACTTGTCGGCCAGTGTTGGTAGGAACGGCATTGCTCTGCAAGGTGTATGCGCCCGCATACCAGATGCGGTTGAGGAGTTCGTCGCTGCAGTGGAAGTATCCTTGATATGCGCGCAAGTTGGACCACGTAGGCTGGAAGTCTAGCTCGACGGTGATATTCTGAGCTGAGAAAGACGTGGTGCTTGAGTTGGTCGACAGCCATAGCGTCATATAGCGAAAGCCACCTCGCAAGACTTCGTCTGGCATGACATACTCGCCGGGTTGCCCCGTCAAAGTGAGATTGAGCCAAAGATCGGACCCAGTAAACAGACCGTTGGACGAGTCTGACACGTAGCCGATAAACTTCTTGGACTCAGTAAAGGCAATCCCAAGCGTCCCGGCGTCGCTGCTCGTATATGAGAAGCGGACAATGCCACCGACTTCCTTACCAAAGTCGTAGGTCACCAATGACCCATTGCCGCTGATTGTTTGCACCTCCGGATACGGCACTGAGGTCAGGTTCGGCCATATAAGGGACGACGTTGGCGACACGATCCGAGAATCTGGAGCGTAATTGTTCTGGTCCCACGGACCTGGGAATGCAGCATCGACAGGACCACTGCAGGGATAGTCGCGCCAACATTGACTCTGAACAACCTCCACCGTGGCCACAAGCAAGGCAAACAATATCGGCACCATATCGTGGTGAGGGGACTGTCCACAATCTTTGAGCGACCCCCAGGCCGCAGTCGGAACGAAGGCATTCGCCTATGGCCGGCCATTTGAGGGCGGTTTATATGAGTGCTCGAGTATCGCGGTGCGAGTCCACTCCGCATCATCTCTCATCCACCATTTCGGCTCGTTTTGGCCCGAAGGCGTTGGGTACCTTGCATTTCGCCCACCGCTATCGACCCGAATTGCGTTATGATGTGCCATCCAGCCACAGAAACATGGGGTAATGGATGCGGAGAACAAGCTTTGGGCAAGCTATTGAGCCGGATATCTCTGCGATGAGTGAGGAGTCTGATGAAGATCCTCAAAGTCGTCACTACCTGCAAGACGCTCGCTTCAAGCTCGTCCGATGCCTTGTGACGGTGCTGCCTGAAGTGCATGGCGGTGAATTAAAAGGTAGGATCATGGATTCAAATCCGTGAGTGTCCTGCCACAGTATCCAAGCCTATCGAAACACGAGATGAGATCAAGTCTGTTCAGAATCGTTGCTTGTTTCCTGCCCACGGCCGCTCGAGCCCTAGGGCCTCGAGCTCCGGATGCCTCAGGCCAAAGGGTTTGCACTGTTACTGCCAGGGGTCAACAGCATGATGACGTGCCTCAAATCGTGCAGGCCTTCGAAGACTGTGGATATGGGGGGACGATTGTGTTCCCAGAAGACCAAACGTACTGGATAGCCACCAAGCTCAATCCCGCCGTCCATAACGTCACAATAGAATGGCGCGGTATCTGGCAATTCTCCGACGACCTCGACTATTGGCGGAACAACTCGTACCCGATTGCCTTCCAGAATCACCAAGCCGGCTTCATTCTGACGGGAGATGGCATCCACATTGACGGCTTTGGAACAGGCGGCATCCACGGAAATGGCGATGTCTGGTATACGGCCGAAGCTGGACATACGCTGCCCGGACGGCCGATGCCTTTCGTGCTGTGGAATGTGTCGGATGTTACCGTCAGCCGGTTCTCGATTGAGCAGCCTCAGCTGTGGGCGTTCAACATCATGAACGGCACAAACATCTGGGTTGATCAACTGTATTGCAATGCCACTGCGACCAAAGCACCCTGGGGTTCGAACTGGGTGCAGAACACAGACGGGTTCGGTACGTCACGGACGAGAATCTGATCGGCCTTTCTGACTGTCATTCAGACACCATGGACGTGAAGAACGTGTATTTGTCGAATTTGGTGTACCAAGGCGGAGATGTAAGTATTGCCTCTGGAGCCAGAGCGACCGAAGCTGACGCCAACAGGACTGCATCGCGATAAAGCCGCGGAGCTATGATGTCAGCGTGTACAATGTGACATGTCGAGGCGGCAACGGCATCGCCATCGGCAGTCTCGGTCAGTATCTGGAAGATTCGTCAGTGGAGAACGTGGTTGTGGACAATGTCACGATCATCCGGTACAATGAAGACATGAAGAATGGCGCGTATATCAAAACCTGGATTGGGGAGCAGGCGCCTCAGTCCAACTATGAGAGCGCAGGACTCCCGAACGGCAGCGGATGGGGCAATGTGAGAAACATCCTGTTCAGCAACTTCAACATCCAAGGAGCAGATCTGGCGACGGCCATCTCACAGAGCAACAGCAACCCCAAGACCGGCACCTTCTCAGGGACTTCTAATATGCTGGTGAGTTCGTTTTATCCCCCGAGATGTCTCCCGTAAAGCACTGACGCGTGTGAAGGTATCGAATGTGGCCTTTGTGAACTTCACCGGATCCACCAACATAACAGCGGCGAAGTCGGCGCGCGTCAACTCCATCTCATGCACGCAGAGGCACCCCTGCTACAATATTGACTATCAGAACTTCATGGTCGCGCCAATGGCGAATGCTTCGGCTCTTGGGTTGACTACGTGTGAGTACATCGATGAGGGTGGCGTCCACGGCGAGGATTGTACGTCGTGTTGAGCGGCTGCGCTCTGAAACGGCTCTGGTGCGTGGCATAGCGTCAATGCAATCGGTTGCAGTCAGGACCAAATGGGCCCCGGGTCGTAAGAAGACACCTTCGACTTGTCTATGGTCCTCGGTAAGTGACAGACACGAAGCAAAGCATTAAGAGTAACTTTGAGCTGAAAGATGGACTCCAAACACGGCATTTTAGCCGAGAAGGAAGGCACAACTAAAAATCCCCCATTGGCTCCGTGCTCGCACTAGCACCACTAGCTCAAGATTAGGCGCTAAAGCCAGCTACATAGCTTGCTAGATAAATTGCAAACTGTCCTTCGCTGCTCCAGGCTGCACGACCGTCCATCCATCCACGCCCTCTCCGGAGTCCTCGCAGCTCTCCCTCCCCGGCTCAGGATACTTCCTCAAATGGTCAATCGCCCATCTCGTCTCGTCGCCCAACACAGGCGGATATCGCCCGCGGCCCTCCAGAGTCGGCAACCCCGCCAAATCGTACAAGCCCCTCAGCCAGTCCATGGTCTCGCCATTATCCCAGAGAATGTCGTGAAACTTCCTGTGCTCGCTACTCACGAGCCTCCATCTCTCGCGCTCCCATCGTTCTTGTTCCTCGTTGGGCGGTAACGACCGTGTATTTCTTCCCGCAAAGACCCGCGCCAACGCAACGGCCTGGTACTCGAACGAGCGGAATGTAAGCACACGGGGCACCCCCACTGCACCTAATGTGGGGAAGTCCCTGAAGAAGGTATGCCAATAGCTTCCGATGAGGCGACTTTGCTCGTAATTCCAGATCGGACCGCCATTGGCGTGGTCGTTCCAGAACGGGAACGAGGCTTTAAACCCCGTGCAGTAGATGACGGCGTCGACGTCGGAAAGGACGGAGCCGTCGTCGAACACGATGTCGCCTGTACGAAGGTACTTTCTGACTACGGGCTTCCATTCGATCCCAGGGGCAGGCTTGTCGCCCTCCCAGCGACTGCGCGACCTGCGGGATTGATACACGGGCCCTCGTACTGAGCCAACCAAAGCGGCGGCGACGTCGTGCCCGGAGGCTGAGTTGCCGATGACCAGGACCGTCTTGTCATGATGAGCGAGTGCATTCCGGAAAGACTTGGAGTGAGATATTCGTCCTGGGAACAAGCGGATATACTCTTCGAGGCCGTCGACTTGAGGGACCTAAATGCAGACCCAGTGTCAGCCAGACGCAGGTATAAAGAAAGCGGACTTACAAATGGCACAGAGTAGTGACCATTTGCCAGAATCACGCCGTCGAACTCCTCCTCCCACCACACATCGACATGTCTCACAGAGTCTTTCCGCCGAAGCGTAAGCTTCCACCGCTGGGTCCCGGGGATTTTCGAAAGATCTTCGACCGTCGTGTTGAGAACGAGCAGTGAGTCGGTCCGGTGGAGCGAGAAGTAATTCTCAATGTAATGCCTCGGGACCCAATGGGGCACGAAAGGGCCGTATGGAAATCGAGAATCCGAGAAACACATGGCGATGTCGGGAACATTGGTCCTGCAGAGTGTCGGAGCTGAGACCTAGGGTTTGAACAGGGGCCAGACGGGGGCCAAACCTACGTCAAATTGTCGTATATCGGCGTACGATCGAACCTTTCCTGCATGCAGGGAGAGGTCGTCCTTGGAAACGGCCCATTCGGTACGTGCAGCGGAGGATCGGTTTCCGGCGGATTCGCGCCCGGCACAATCCTAAGCGCAGGACCGGGATCCGGATCGTATATCCTGGAGTCGATCATTACGCGACAAGGTCTGATGGGGGATATTGGTGCTGGGCCAAGACGTACCACGTTCCGCCAGGCGTCTCCCGCCGCTCGAAAACCCGTATTTGCTCAAAGTGTCCTTCCGCAGCGAGAGCAGCCGCGGTGACAGCGCCTTTAAAGGCCAGAATAAGTTCCGTCTACCCGGTAAGGAAATTCGTTCTCGCCTACCTGCTGCGCCTGCTCCGATCACCGCCACAGACTTGATGGAACTCCTCTTCATGCTTGCCGAGCGGTATGCTCTACGCCAAGTAACGACGTCGCTGAAGTAGCATAGAAGCGATGTATCAACGACACAGCCCAATACATGTTGTTGGCCTCAACGATCTCTGCCCGAATAACTGGACGAATCGAAGGTGCTGGGGGTATCGTCGGATCGGCTGATCTGGGGCTCGCCATTCCGCACAGGATGGCGTGCTTGAGCCGTGGTGATTCGCGGTGCTTCCAATGGTCACCGGCCGGGCAAGCCTCGTCTTTGACCTGCTTGGACTTTTGCGAAAGGGTGGTGAACTGCATTTGAGAACTGCTTATACTCCAGGCTTTTTGCGCTGGCAGATTTGGGCCCGAACTTTATCAAGACTACACTCCTATGTGCCAAGGTCCCGAGTATTGCGTGTCTTCAGAGAGTCACATACAGCACACCTTGGCGGCATGGCAGGCAAGAGTGATCTCATCAGACAGCAGGCCAACATCCTAAATCGTACGACTGCTCAATCCGGCATGCCAAGGGGTGGTAGTGTCGACGGAAGATGCGAAAGTCGCGCTCACGACTTCTCCTGTTGTGGGAAGACGTGCTGCGTGTCAAGAATTCCATAATCACTTCCGCCGAGCCTCTTACCCTGTGCGTCGTGCTCTCTGTCCCAAGCCTCCAACTCCTGCAGTGGGATCTTGACGAGCTTGTGCGTGACTTCACCGCCCTCGAGGACTTGCCTCTCGTGGCGGATCCTGTATCCTCGCCACCTTGGCAGTGCGTAGATCCAGAGGATGTAGTAAGCACCACACGCGAGAAGAATGCCCAGGCCGGTGACCACGTAAGTTGCGTACCAGAAGCTGACATCGCCGCCGGTGGCGCCACCTGTTGGGGGGTACCATGGCATGATCAGCAGGTAAAGGTTGACTAGAATGGTAAAGATGACGGCAACGTGCCACGTCCGGAAGCGATAGGCCTTGGAAGGAGGAGGTAGGTTGAGCTTCTTGCGCTGGTAGCGGACGAAGTATAGCCCGACAGCCATCAAGAATGCGAAGAACGACGCGGGGTAGTTTGCAAGATCGACAACGAAGTTCTGAGGCCGTCAGTTATCGGCCACCTTTCTCGCAATAGGTATACCCACAAAAGCATCACCCGCGGGAGGTGCAAGGATCATGAGCATGGTCAATGCCCATTTGACGAAGTAAGGCCCTAGGGGTGTTCCGAAGGGTCTGGTGCTGACCCAGAAGTTTGGGAACGGGAGCGTCCCTTGCCTGTCGAAATAGTTAAATGGACGGTCTATGGAGGATAAGAGAGTAGGGGTGCTTACCGGCCACACTCCCTGATCAGTCTCGACTGCCCCAACAGCACAGCAGTCAAGTTGCCGAACGCGCTCAAGGCGATGAGGAAGTTAAGGCCCCTTGCCGCTCCGGCCGAGCCAAAGACCTTCTGGAAGAACAGACTCGCTGCTACCTGGGATGACTGGACCAACTCCTCCTTAGGTACCGCAGAGAAGTATGCGATGTTGGCCAGCATGTACAGGATCGCGACAACCAGCAGTGACAAGCCACCCGAGTTGCGGATGGAGCGGACGGGGTTCTTGACTTCGTTGACGACGTTGAAGGCGTTCTCATAGCCAGCATACGAAAAGATGATCTTGACCAGGGCGTTCGTCACGCCGTATGCCGAGGCCTCTATTCCTTCGAAGCCCGAGAAAGCGTTGCGGAAGTTCGCATGCGGATCCGGAACCCGGTCGACGTTTCCGCCAAGGACCACGAGTCCAGTAATGCCCACGAAGACGAGCGTGAGCAACTTCACGGCACCGATGGCGTTTGACACGCGGTAGGACCACCGAGTCGAGAAGGCTACGAAGAGGAAGGCGAGCGTATATCCAGCCACAGCCACGCCCTTCAGCTGCCAAGCTGTGGGAGTTGAGCCGCTCATGCGGTACAGATATTGTGCAAGAACGATCGCATTCGAGGCGCTGAAGGAGAGCAATACTGTCTGGATGGCGAAGGTGACCGGGAAGAAGTAACTGGAAAGCCCGTATTAGCATACTCATTGCTCCCAAGCATGCCCATCCGAGGCGACAGGGCGGCATACCGCGGACGTGGAAAGGCCTGCTCGAGGTAGACAACCTCACTGCCAGAGCGGTTGGGGAAGTAGCTGGCGAATTCTAGATAGACCGAGAGCGATGCGGCGGCAACGAGAAAGCCGATGAACCAGTAGATGAGAGCGAGGCCGACACTTCCTGTACCCTTGAGGACAGAGGCTGGGGTCGAGTAGACACCAGTGCCAACCATTTTCGAGAGGTTGAGGAACATGATGGTGATGGAGCCGACATGGTACCTACGGAGAAATCAAAATCTGTTTTACTCTAGCTAGCAGGGTACTCGAAGGACGAACTTACCCCAGCGGCGACCGGGTCTCAACAGGTGCACCAGAGACTTCCTGGTATGTCGGTTCGTTACTGTTCTCACCCTTCTCGACCGCGTACCGGAGGTTCCCCTCCTTGAGGAAAGCTGTGGTTCCATGGTCCTGGCCGTTCTCACTGACAGCCGGCGATTCTTCTCGTTTACTCCAATATAAGGAGACCATGATGTTGTCGGCGGTGGTGTCTTGAGTCGCTTAGATGGCTCGATTGCAGAGGTTGTACCTCCTGGCCTCACCAGGTTGTCGCAAGAGACTTTAAATGGACGGCTCGCCTAGGGCAACACCTGAGGGTCGTTCGCTTGCGTGCTTGCGTGGGGTGATGCTGAGAAAAACGATGGCAACAGCGTGCCATTGATGGTGGAAGCCATGCACAATACTTGTGCTTTGGACATGGCTCGAGCAGGGAGTGGTCCGCAGCCCAGCCCTGAACAAGCCTAGCAAGGGTCGATTTTGGAATTCATCGACATGTGCCCCGGCTGCGCCATCAGAGTAGCAGATGGTGCAATATTGACTGAATCGATCGACTCATCCAAGAGCACGCACAACCCACGGAATCGCCGCAAGCGTGGATACCTAGCAAATCAGTTCCATTGCGATTAGGAAGATATATCGGAGAGCGCAGGTTTGATCAAGCTTCGAGCCTCGACGGGAAGTATATAACGTCTATGGCGCGGTGCATGTCATGTGAGAGTGGAGGCGTGGCCCTCGTAGAGCTTGTTGCGAATCAGGACTTCGAAGGCCTATTGATTCGCTTTGGATGAACCATTACTAGCACTTCGCACGTATGGTTCTAATGGGAAGACCTGCCTATCGGCGATCACTCCCTTGTACAACTGCTCCCATTTGGGTTTCAAAGCACTCGGTGTCTCCCAAGCATACTCTGGGTCGCGGAGCCAGAGTCGCACCAGATGTCGTCTGCAAAATCCATTAGCACGCAATCGAAAGTTGTGTCAGCTCGTCTCATGCACTCACTGTTGCTCTGGCGTGTCCTTGAAGCCATCCCGAGCGTGGAAGACTGCCAGATTGTTCACATATTGGATGTCACCTTGACGAAAATCCAGCTCAACGTTGAAACGCTGGCCGAGGAAGTGCACGGCGTCCAGTGCCTCGGCCTGTGCTTCTGTAATGGGTGGAACGGTGGCTGACCGTGGTAGAGCTCCAAATCCGGTGAAGACCCGGCGGGCATATTGCAGGATCAAGCGCTGGGGCGACTCGGATGTGCCGGGCTGATAAAACAGCAGCGGCCTTGCAGTATATGGCTGTTCAGCGTTGCCAAAGTTTTCAGCGAACCAATCTTCTGATAACGTTTCGATGAGGTCTGGTCTGGTAGCCGCCAACTCGTTGTAAACGCGCCAAGTGCTTGCCAGTCTACTTTTGCCCCCTTCAGCCGCGGTGCTCAGGGCAAAAAGCGAGACAATGTCGCCCGTGTCGGTGTGAAACACCTGCTTGTCCGTCGTGTATGCGGGTGCTCCGATATCAGCTGCGTCTTTGGTCGTGCTCAGGTCCTTAATATGAGCAAGGACTACATCCGCCGACTTCCCATCAAATGAGCTATCTTGCCGTGCGCGCAACGGAGCAATGTGAGAGGAAATCCCCGCATAAAGAATGATATTGTCTTGCCGCGAGTGTTGAGCAACCGGAACACCCCTGACGACCTTGAATCCATGTCCCAGATGCAGCTCCCTTGAGATGTCGCGGAGAGCAGAATGCAGTGTTGGCAAGGGGAAACTCTCCTGGTCAACGTAGCCGAGAGGTCTGTTCAATGCTATAGAAAGATCAGCCCAATAGCCGTGAGTACGAAGCTCACTGACATTTGAAGTGTGCAAGAGCCTGTTCCAATTCAAGGACATGCTCGGGGCTGAGTACGAAATTCCAATCATAGTGATTTCCAACGGAATCTCCTTCCCATACCAAATCCGATGTCACCTGTCGTGGGAAGCCAGCAGGGAGCCCCTTTGCCGCAAGCGACTCGGTCTCGAGTCGACGTTTAACTCGTGCCTGATACTTCTCGAAGTTCGGCGTATATGAAATATCTGGCTGTCGTCTCGTCGCTACCGCTACAGCCGCCATGGTGACTTTGGCTCGGTGCCTGTGGTGTGCGGCATTAGCCATCAGCACTGAACAGCAAGACGCTTTTATGCCGGCCGAGATGACGCAATCAGTGCCGTTAATGGCGTTGTATGACCGATCGAGGTCGTGCCCAAGCATTCGTTGCATCGAGGCCGCTGCCGTGCGGAGAGCTTTCAAATGCCATCGCCCGATGAGGAAGAGAAGTGGGACTTGGTGTATCAGCCGACCTGGTCATTGGAGAGCGACATTCAAGACATTATCCTGCCGTGTGGAACGAGTTGAAGCGGAGGTGAAGCTGAGGCGTCGTCCAGTGGTTGCATGGGTGACATTCTGCAGTCCAAGAGCGGGTTTCGACCACTTCATGCCTCAAAACGCTGCATAGCGCGTCTGGCGGTAGCCAGCCTCATGCTAGCGGGCCGGTCGCCACGAGAAAACCGGACTAGAATATGTCAGGCGACCTCAGACTCGGCGCCACGAGCTATCCTCGCAGGAAAGCCGAGCCAACAGATCTCGCAAAGCGCGTAGTGATCAAGCTCGGAATAACAGGGGCGGTACAAAGCTCGGCATTTTTGCAAATATATACACGCATAATCAGCCACGCACCAGTAGAGATCGAGCTGAGATTCGTTAAGTCGGGTATCACTCTGTCTCTCCTCGCGACCTGCCATAAATCATCATTTTGTCGACTTCCACGAATCACCGATTTTTTCAAGATCACTGTGGCTGTGGCGTTGACCCCGGCCACGAAAACATCCATTCGTTCCCGTCGGGCATGCCGTCTGCCGGCCAGAGCGCGTCAGGTATGGGAGTCATGCCTGTCGGGCCCGGTGTCATCCCAGTAGAGCCGAAGTTCAGATTGGACTGCTGCGGAGACACGCCTTGCCCCAGCTGACTTGGTAGATTTATGTTGAAAGCGGTATTCGAGTAGATGTAACCTGGTGACGGCTGTCCTTGCGCACTGTTCGCGGGATTACTGCTGCCAGATTGGTTCGGGGGCGAAGTATAGGACGTATGCGCCGAGGTCTGATTCGAAAGGGTGGAAGGGGTCGGGTGATTCGACTGCTGTCTTGAACCCGAGCCGTCTTGGTTCGAGGTATCCGGGGAAGTGTCGGTACCGATGGACTGTATAGAGAAGCCAAACCCACTCTCTTGGCCTATCGAGGGGTTGTTGCTGGAGCTCTCATATGCATACAGACTCGGGTAACTGCTAGTTCCAGTCGCTGCACCCGGATCCGCAGGCCAGGGCGAATGTATCCCCTTAGTCTTCGTTCCAGGAGCGCAATCCCCTACATTGTGGCTTTGGGTTTCACGAATCTCAAACAGCGGCGAGCATTTAAGGCTATCCGTGTTGGCAGGTATTTCGCCCTGTACCCGTGTCAGCATTGTTTGCAAGGGATCTCCGATTTACCAACCGGCGGACGATGACCAAATTTCCACCGCGAGTAATTGGTCGGGATGTCTAGTCCACTGCCTTCTAGGTCGACATCCAGCTGGACCAGGAATGACTCGGTGAGCGGATTTTTGGTTTTCAACACTTGCATCGCGGCAAGCAGAAAGTGCAACGATGATTTAACTGCCGTGTCCTCTCGTCGGGATTTGAGGTATTGCACGAATACACGCGAAGCCACGTAAAGGCAGAAGGCAATGAAGGGATTCATCTGGTCTACATTAGCATTCCAATCCGACCGGACGAGGAATCCAACGTACAGTAGACATATCCAGGTGAGATATCATTTTCATTATGTTGGTGATTTGGTCCGCAGCGACAATACATCGCCGCTTTGACTCGGCGCTTATTTGAGCTGGCAGACGATTTTTGTCCGCTTTGAATATGGCAGCTTGATGCAAGCAAATGGTGGCTGTATGTATATTCATGTTGAGGAAAACAGTGTTCGCATCATGGAGGCCTGCTGGAAGACGGAGCGCCGGAGGCAAGGATAGAGACGTATTGAGCAGGATATTATCCAGAGACCGGTGTCGTTTCCAAAAAGCGCCGTTAAGATCATGGTCGTTGTCCTGTTCCGAAGGCCGGTGCAGATGTGTTAGGTTCCGCCCAAATATTGTTGACATGAGAATGACGCCGCCGAATGAGGACAAAGAAGACGCGCCGTCTCCGTTCAAGATGTCAGATAGTTGCAGCGTCGGCTCTGGTTGACACTTGGCGAACGCTTCCTCGCTTGCGGGCAGATTGGTGAGGATCTAGGTACGTCAGTCCGATGATGGCAACTTTAGCAACCAGCAACATACATCTCTTTCATCGATGACCATCGGCCACCCGGTGCCAATACTTGCATATCTGTCTTGGCAGTATGCCATCCAGAACGTCCGCCGACGTTCCTCACGATCTGTCCAATCGCGGGGAGGCGGTAGTGTTTGTTTCACGTCAAGGCCGACGCGATCCTGTCGATGTAAACCCATCATCTGAGCCAACCTCGCAGCTCGGCCAATACTCATCCAGGCTCGTGGGAAGTACATGACTCGGAACTCATAGCAAGCCAGTAAAGTCCAACACTGTGAGTGGGCGATGGTGATCATGCCCTCGCCATGTCCTCTCATCTCATCCATTTCGGCATATTTTCGAGCCCGTGCATAGAAGTGCTCGGTGTACGCAGAATATTTGGACGTGATGGCACAGGCATGAGTCCACATGATATATCTTAGGCAAACCGCAGGGCGCATGTGAGGTGCGAGATCCATTGAGGCTAGAAACCGCGCTTTGTGAATCATTGGTAGAGAGGGGTGGATCTTTTCAAAGTAGATCTCGTTTCTAGCAAAGTCAGCAACAAAAGAACCCGTAGGACGTTGTGAGGCATACAGCTCGTCAATGACCTCACGCGAGGGCAACGCTTCTTCGAGACCCAGCCCGATCATCTCCCATGAAAAGTCGTCGTTGCCACTCATAGTAAAATCAGATAAGCCCACCAGCGTTGGATCTGTAAAATTATTGTCTGGCATTATCCCGGACATGGAAGTATCGACTACGTCGGCCATGTTCGAGGGCGGCATGGGTGCGAAGGCATCCGCTGCCACTGGAGCGGCCGGCGCATGTGTAGTGCTCTCAGAAGGTGCATCTCTTGTCTCAAGCAAGTTCTCAACCTGCTTGAGACGCGCTTCCAGCAGTTTGACATACCCTCGTTTTGGTCCGCTCTTCTTCCGCTCTTCTGAGTATTCGCAATGGTGGTTTAGGCGCGAACACGTCCCGCAGCTCGGTTTATTTGAGTCACACTTCAGTTTCCTTTTGCGGCACAGAATGCACGCGATCCTCTTCGGTCGAGGAATAGCGTCATTAGTATTGCCCTCAAATTGCTCGCTCTCCCCAGCCGCACCAGCCGTATCATGCTCACTTCCGTTGCCGGATGTCATTTTGTGCCTTATGAATGGTCAATGGCCGACTCAGAAAGCAGGAGGAGCGTAGCGCCGTGCCCCAGCGGCAACCGATGTCTTGCGCTCTACCACGGGAAAGTGTATCTGCCGGCGGCCATGGATATATTTGAGCAGAGGTAGGCTCGGTGGTGGATCGTGTCAGGTTATTGCGATAGAGTGATATGGTATGGGCAATGAGGAAACGGGGCCGTCGGGAGACGTATACTCGTGCGCGGAGACTTTACCACGACAATTGGTGGATGAGTGGTATGAGGTCAAGAGGTCAACCGCAGAAAAATACACCGCAGTCCCGGAGAGGGATACCCTGCTTGGGCGGAAAGCTTCAGTTCCAATTCGTGGGGCCACGGTTGTGCGAAGTGGCTCAGACGGTTTGCTTTCCGAGAAGGAACAGCTGGATAGAATTGGAAGAAGCGAGCAAGCAGAATACTCCCCCCCAGTACCTGGGACATCGTGTGAGGCGTACGAGTACCCGGGTGGGCTTTACTCCATACGAAGTACGAAGCGGGAACGAAAAGCTGCAGCCTAGACCCACCTAGAGAGTCCCTGTCAATCCGTAGCACACAGGGATTTGGTGGATTACCAACGGACGGTTACATAAGCAGATTTAGTCCACGAATTGGGTCGAGGCCGCCTGCCCCACTAACCAAGTGAATTTCATGCCACAGAACGCGCGGGTACGTCCGTACCTAGGTATCCAGCTATCGTCGGTGTGTGCACAATACGACACGAAGCTCTGGTGCACCACTCCACACTAGGTATTTGGACGACGGTTACGTCAACGATGAAGGCAGTTATGATCTGACTTAGCTGAACGGTGTTAAGAGCCATCGCGTACCCTCTATGTCTCCCTGAAAAGGGCTGCGAGTCTTCTGTACGCCAAAAATTGTATCTACACACGCGCCTGGTGGGAAGCGTCGACGCCCAAATGGCGCTTTAGGTGTCCCATCGAGGTCCAACCTCTAAGGGCGCAGCATCCTGGATCGAGGTACGCCATCTAGTGGGAGGGAACATCACCACCATCACCCTCCTCGTTGAAAAAGACCTTGATAGGGAGCCACGAATCGCCACAGACCTTGAAGCGGGTCTTGATATTGCTCAGCTCCTCCATCTCTTCTGGGTTCAGTTCCCATCCGTCGAGCTGGAAGTTGGCCTCAATGCGCGACTTGGTAACGGACTTGGGGATCACGCTGGTACCTCTCTGAGCAAGAAAAACAATGTCAGTCGTTGTCCTGAAACCACAGCTTGTAAGATTCCGCCAGGGAATGAGCTTTGCCATTCAGGGCTGTCGTCATCTCTGAGAAAGGGTTACTGACCTGAAGGCCCCATTGCAGCAGCACTTGCTGGGGCGTCTTGCCGTGGGCATCAGCGATTTTCTGTAGAGTCTGATCCTTGGCCAGCGGCGAGTCCGTGGAGCCCAGGCAAGAGTATGCAGTGACGTGGATTCCCTTCTCTTTGCAGTATGCGAGCGTCTTCGGTGAAGGCATGTTAGGGTGGAGTTCGATCTGGTTAACGGCGGGGACGATTTTCGTCGAAGGAGCGTTCAGAAGCTTCTCGAGGTTGGAAATGACGAAGTTGGACACGCCGATGTTTCGAACTTTCCCGGTTCCCACGAGCTTCTGCATCTCGCGCCTATACCGCAGGGTCAGCATCCCCAGTCGACCTCATTAGTGCGCCTGGACTCACCATGTGTCAATGAAGTTCCAGTCTTCATAGTGCTTCTTCAGATCCTCTGGGACCGTAGAGCTGGGCCAGTGCATGAGGTACAGGTCGACGTAGTCTGTCTTCAAATCCTTCAGCGAGGATGCGATGCCTTCATTGACGCGCTTGTGCCAGGGGTTGTCGAGCTTGGTGGTGATCCAGATCTGATCACGGGGGACACCAGAGTCGATGATGCCCTGGCCGACCTCTGCCTCGTTGCCATATGCAAGGGCGCTGCAAAATGTGTCAGGAACATAACCGACGCTATCGACTGGGACATCTCCCTTACGTGTCGATGTGGCGGTAGCCAGCCAGCAGAGCGTGCTTCACTGCTTCACGGACTTCATTGGGCTTTGACTGCCATGTGCCCAGACCGACACCGGGCATCTTGGCACCAGTGTTCAGCGTGAACACGGTCCTAAGACATGTAGGTCAGTATCTGTACCTGTCTGCAGCGGCATTGCGAGGCCAAGGAGGAGGGGCTCTCACTTTGTGCCCTTTCCTTCTTGTGAAGTCGTCATGGTGGAGAGAAAGCGAGGCGTCGATGAGATAGGTTTTGCAGATGGTCTAAATGCGGGTTTGGAAATTGCGACTCGAGAACACGCTGTGAATCCTTTATAGGCGGAGGCGGAAAGTCGAAGGTATGACATGCGAGCGGGAAGCAGGAGAATTAAAATTTCCTTCGCGGATCATCTGGATGATATAGTTGCAGTTATATCCCGGTGGACGTTTGCATGAGGGACGGATGGTGGGGCAAATGATTCTTACAGCATGGATGCAACAACACACTACGCAATAACCACGAGGGGCACGAGCGGGAGGCCATGATGCACGCCCGATCAGTGGTTCCAGCTATTCATCCGCGGCGTAATTGGCGGGTAATGGACTGTCTGACCGTTGACGCAGGGCCTGGAAGACTGGGAATTTTCTAGACTGTTGCCGTGATTTAGGCTGAAAGGGTTGACTGGGTCAAAGAGGATAAATGAAGATAATTGCCATCCACATCCGATTGCGCTTGAGTCTCCTGTTCCAGCACGGAAGACGGTGCTCACGCCGGCGGTTGAGGCTCGGCCATCGGCTGCAAGCGAAGGCAAGCCACGACATGGAAGTTTTGGCGCGTCTGATCAGATCTGTAAGTGCCAGGAACAAAAGCGACAGGATCCAATGGCGACGTACTGGATGAACCGTCGCAACGAGTAACGTTTGGTATGAACTGCGGGGTGTCCGAAGCACAAGCACCGCAAGTCGATGAAGGTTGCCTCAAGTGGGTTAGCTGGCCGAATGATAACGAGCTGTCGGACTGTTGTGCGCGTTGCCTTTCATACCTTCTACCTCGTACATCACGGACCGAGCCTGGAGAATCTCACTTTTACCTGACCCGTTGCCACGAAGCGCCGGCGCCGCCCAATCCGCCTGATACTTACCTGGATTTATCCCAAATAAGGAATTTAAGCCATCAGTGTTCCTCAGCTCACCCACTGATCTCATCCATCGCCTCGCCCATGTCCCGCTTTGTCTCAGCTGGGACCGATGCCGACTCGCGACCTCCAGCCGATGATGGCTGGCTGAAGGCGCAGCAGGAAGTCCAGTCCTCAAAAGAGCCCAGGTCAACCGAAGAGGGTAAGCAAGAAGGAGGGAAGAGTCTCTACGAGGTTCTACAAGCGAACAAAGGTAGGCGCCTCATGTGCTGTGAAGAATGATTTCCTCAGTTGTTGCATTCTGACGCGGTAGTGCCATCCACCACTTAGCTGCTAAGCAGGACGCTTTGAAGAAGCGGCGCGGCTGAAGAACCAGTTTCGCGCGCTTGACGAAGATGAGGTCGATTTCCTCGATTCTATACTGGAGACGAGCAGAGCAAAGGAAGATGCAGTGAAGCAAGAAACAGCAGAACAGCTTGACGCGTTTCGGAAACAGCGTGCTGCCGCCGAGCAAGCACAAATTGAAGGCAGCCTCGAGGGAGCACCTAGTGGTCCCACGGACGGAGGCTCGTGGGCCACGAAGAAGAAGAAAAGACGTCGAGAGAAGGACGGCGAGCCTAGCGATACCAAGCTGAGAAAATTGTCAACTGCTGATGGTGATAGATCCGTGCTGCCATCGTCCGACCCAAGCTGCCTAGCGCACAGCGATCCAGCCCGTCCAGCAAAAGACAGCAGTGTACAAGTTGCGCCTAGCAAAGACGAACTCAACCAGAAATCTGCTGGACTAGGCCTGGCGGCTTACAGTTCCGATGAAGATGATTGAGAGCAGGACCGGCATCAGACATGTCGCATGACGACGTCTCTTGTCTTGGGCGAACAATCGAGGGTTGGCATGATTCGGCCAACCTTCAACTCGAAACTGCACATTCTTGCAGATGACCACAACCCCTTTGTGGATGGCTTGTGACTTATACCCCAGGTACACCGAAGAATTGTTGTCGGCGGCCACGTCAGGTCTGTGGGCGTCTACGCGCATGCACGCTCAATATCCCGTACTTTATGGCACTGTCTGCCCAGAGCCCTGAAGGATTATGACTTCCAAAAGAGGATGGTGGCCGGTGTCTGGTTATGCATATGGCATGTCGCCGAGCCGCTGCAGCAAGTTGGGGTGGTTTTGTCCGACCGATGAACTGCGTTGGGCTTTGCATTTCCCTGCATCGGCCCTGCCCACCCAGCATTTAGACGATACCGATAGTGGTCGACCAGTCACAGAAGATGGTGCGCTGCATCGGCCGGTCAAGCCGTCGCATTCACGCGCGCCTTCTGGCTCGAGCCGTCCGTGTTGAACTGCGCCTATTATAGCATACCTAGGTAGGATTCGTGATGCACCCACGACGTCCTATATAGCATCGCCACCCACGGCACCCAGGCATGATCCGGTCTACCCAGTACTGTACCCGTGAGCGACGTGCGGGTCTGCTGTTCACGCTCGTTTGGCGGCTCGGATGACATCGGGGGCAAGTCTCACGAGCTATGTGGGCCTGCCCGCTTCTCAATGCGAAAGAGCCAATTGCGGCATTCAAACAAGTGCTTTAAGCAACAAACCTCCCACGCCAAATCGCTGGTTGTGTCCGTCCCTCGGGAGCGGGCTGGGTGGTGTTTGGTTCACGTCACTAACTGGCACGTCCCGCGCGCCGCCCACACAAATGGGCTCGCTGAAGTCCTGCGATTTGGCTGGTCTCGCTCATTCCAGCCCATCACCGGCGAGCTTGCCATCAGCCCCTTTCCTATTTGCCCAGGCGTGACCTCGCGATTGTAGCGGTGAGCGATTCGTCGCCACATCGAGTGCTTGCCTGCATGACCATCGACGCTGGCTGTGCGCGTCATTCGCTGCGGCGCGCTGCACGTCAACACCGCCCGTATTTTGGCGATTCAATTGATGCATTCAAGGTGGTTCTTTGGGCACTGAAATTTTCAGCGTTGTCGGACTTGATCGAGCTCGCCCACCGCGGGCGTATATGAATGACCTCATTTCTCCTTTTCTCCTGCTGGCAGGTTGTGTGTATCGATAGCGTGGGCGATAACTGGCAGATACACAGATCCCGAGAAAGGGGTGGCTTGTTTGGCTTGACCCTTGACTCGTTCTGGCCAGGCGAATCGCTGAACCGCTGGGATCTGCAAAGCGTGACTGCAAGGGGGCGCATTCTGGCACTCGCACCCAGGCACACCCACGCAACCCACCACTCGCTCTGCCCTCCCTCGGGGCTTTTGCTGTCGCCAATTGGCAGCTGGTTCGCTTTTGCACACCAATGAGCAACCCAAACACCTTGTGACCTCCTTTTGCTGCACCAACCCAGCTCAACCACCACTGCTCCCAGTTCTCTGTCGCTGACCCAAGAGGCGTTGTAGACTCAGTCTCACTCACCTCTGCTCTCTAATCCGTCGATTTTGCGCGCTGCTCGTCGTCGCCGCCACCGCAGCAAATGCTTTCACACTCCGACCTGTCTCCCGTCCTCGCCCAGCTACAGACACAGCATGGCAACTCTCGTCGCCACGACGCCCGCCGGCAGCGAAAACGCGTCATTTCCACCAAGGATCCCGAACTATTGCAGGACGGCAAGGGCTGACAGTGAATGCTCGCGAGTTTACAAGATGGGGGAGGCTGCATTTATTTCTCCAACACTACGAAATGCCGATTGGCGCTATGGCATGCACACCGCCATGCTCGAGAACTACAAGCCAGCACAACGGGTATGCAAGACATCCCTCATTCTAACGCGAATCG
Organism: Cladophialophora carrionii CBS 160.54; assembly: GCF_000365165.1. Taxonomy (NCBI): domain Eukaryota; kingdom Fungi; phylum Ascomycota; class Eurotiomycetes; order Chaetothyriales; family Herpotrichiellaceae; genus Cladophialophora; species Cladophialophora carrionii. The sequence goes on from NW_008481830.1 coordinate 1,000,063, forward strand.
TCGAGGCTTGCCTCTAGTTCTTCTACCTTGAGATCCCGCTCTTTCTTACTTCCTCCCTGGCACTGCGACGTCGCCTAACACAGACCATAGCATACAATCCCCGACTACGATGCATATATAAAAGCAGCTGCGCTGGTCGCAGCCTTGTTACAGGAGCTTGCAGACGTTCCCGAGCCTTATGGAAGCTGCCCGCCGATACTGCCCACCCAACACTCGTTCACACCCGAGGAATTGTCCGAACCTCTCGCGCACGCCCAGCTCGACGCCACCCGGGAGCAACCCCGACCCGTATCTACTGCCAGGAGGTCCGAAAAGACGGTCGAAACGATGGACTTCAGCATAGATTTCGGCGACACTACCGGCATACAGACCAGAGGCAAGAAAGCTGCGAAGAAGGCCGCGAAGGCTCAACAGCAGGCGAAATGGCTCGAATCAGACAACGAGGGGAATGGCGGTATTGCTGGTGATGGTGGAGATGGTGCTGGAGACGGTGGGGGGGACCAAGCCGGCGGTGGTGCTGGTGACGGTGGTGGGGATGACAACAATAATGGAGGTGGAGGCGACGAAGAAGAATGGGATATGGGTGGCGGCAAGAAGAATAAAAAGAAGAGCAAGAAGAAGCAAGAAGAGGAGGAGAGGAAAAGGCAGGAAGAGGAGGAGCAGAAGAAACAAGAGGAGGAGGAGGAACGGAAGAAGCAAGAGGAGGAACAGGCTGCTGCTAACTCACTCAGCTGGGCCGACGATGTCAACAATGCTGCTGCGGAAGATGACTGGACAACAGGCTTTACGACCAAGAAGGACAAAAAGAAGAAGGGCAAAAAGGTCTGTCCTCGAGTAACCCAGATGTCAGCTGCAGCATATACTAACTAGTCAGGGCGCCGATGACCCGCCGCCATCTGTTCCCGATCCCCCAGCGGCTGCGACATTTCAGGACATCAGCCTTGACGACACAGCCCCGAAGCTGGATTTCAGCTTCAGTGGCACGGACACGAAGAAGGATACTGGGAGCTTTGGTGCGTGGGGTAAGACATGGGACTTTGGATCCCTCGACAGTGGAGGCACCAAAATCAACGACAAGACTTCTAAGAAAGACACCGACAAGAAGGAAGAGGCATCAGGCCTCGGGGATAACAATCCTTGGTCTTTTGGCAACAAGTCGAAGAAAAAAACCACCACATCCTACGGGTTTGATTTTGGCGATTTGGATGCCGGAGACAAAAGTTTTGGCCTCGACGGTGACCTTGGTGACAACAAACCCACCGACGACGCCTGGGGCTTTTCCACTGTCAACAAGAAGGATAACAAGAAGAAGAAGGACGCCAAAGCCGACGAACAGGCTGCAGTGGTTGACCCTGGCTCGAAGGACGACGATCTTTTGGGTGCATGGGGAACCTCGGCATCGAAGAAAGACAAAAAGAAAAAGGGCTTTTCCTGGGATGAGGAGCCCGAGCCCCCGCCCCCGCCACCTGCTCCTGTCGAGCCGGAGCCAGCTGCTGCAGGAGACGATTGGGCATTTTCGACGGGCAAGAAAGACAAAAAGAAGGGGAAGAAAGGCATCACCGAGGAGCCCGTAGTCGAGACCAAGGATGCAATTGCTGACGTTGGCGCGACGGACAATACCTTCGATTGGGGCTTCGGAACGGGCAAGAAGGACAAGAAGGCCAAGAAGAGCGCATTCAGCGATTTCAATGACAATGATGATCTTCTAGCCGATCCTGCACCCGCACCTGAGCCAGAGCCTGCAGCTGCAGACGGCGATGACTGGATGTCCGCCGCGTGGGGAGGGAAAAAGAAGGACAAGAAAAGCAAGAAGTCTGGCATCGAAGATCTGTCTGCATCCGTGGACTTGACTGCTCCTGCTGACACCAAGAGTGAGCCACCTGCAGCGGATGAAACAACGACCAAGGGAAAGAAGGAAAAGAAGGGCAAAAAGGGTGCGATCATTGAAGAAGAGCCGCCTCCGCCTCCGCCCGCTCCCGAGGCTCCCGTTGAGACAGATGACATTTGGAGCTCATTTGGCAAAAAGGACAAGAAAGGGAAGAAGGGCAAGGTGGCAAGTCCTGAACCCTCGATTCCGGATCCAGTTCTCGAGGTCGAGCCAGAACCAGAGCCCGAACCCGAACCCGCAAAAGAACTCTACGCTGATACTACGGGCTGGGAAAACCTCTCTGCTAAGGACCGGAAAAAGAAAGAAAAGGAGGCCAAGAAAAAGGGCTTGCTCCTCCCTGGTGAAGAACCTCCGATGCCAGAACCGGCCCCAGAACCGGAACCGGAACCAGAGATTAAAGAAGACAACTCGTGGGGCTTTGGAGGTTGGGGGACGTCTACAAAAGACAAGAAGGCCAAAAAGAAGGGGTTTATGGATTTCGACGATGAACCTCCCCCACCACCGCCTGAGCCGGAGCCAGTCGTGAAAGAGCAGGTGGACGATGGCTGGGGCTTCTCCACCAAAGACAAGAAGAAATCGAAGAAGAAAGGCGTTCAAGACCCAGTGGAAGAACCTCCAGCGCCACCACCACCTCCTGTGTCGGAAGAGCCACAGGACGATTCGTGGGGGGCTTTTAGCCTTTCTTCCAAGGACAAGAAAAAGAAGGACAAGGATGCGAAGAAGAGCACTTTCCTTGATCCTATCGAGGAGCCAGTGATTGCTGAATCCCAGGAAACCGAGGCGAAGGACAACGATGCCTGGGGCACATGGGGAACGGCCACCTCTAGCGACAAGAAGAAAAAGAAGGACACGAAGAAGAAAGGCTTCCTCGACTTCGACGACGAACCTCCTCCACCCCCTCCTGCACCAGAGCCTGAACCAGCCGAGGAGGTCAAGGAGGATGACAGTTTCTTCGGCCTCTCTGCGAAGGAGAGGAAGAAGAAGGAGAAAGAAGCCAAGAAGAAAGGCGCGGCAGCCGCCATCGCTGAGCCTGAGCCCGAGCCCGAGCCCTTGGTTGAGCCAGAGCCCGTGGAAGAAAAGAAAGATGACATCTGGGGTTCCTGGGGCACAACCACAAAAGACAAGAAGAAGTCTGCAAAAGACTCCAAAAAGAAAGGTTTCTCCGATTTCGACGAGCCCAAACCGGCTGAGACGGCTGAAAAGACCGTCGAGGATGATATCTGGGGATCCTGGGCCACCAAAGACCAAAAAAGCAGCAAGAAGTCCAAAGCGAAGGATGATCTTCCCCCTCCTGCGCCCAGCCCGCCCGCTCAGGGTCTCACTCCTGAACCCCAGCCAATTGACACGCTTGACGATGACGTTGCAGGAGATACTTGGGCAGATCTTACCACGGTGAAGAGCAAAGCTTCATCAAAGAAGAGCGCCGTTTCCAAGACTTCAAGCGGCAAGGAGAAGTCGAAGAAGAGCAAGGACGCGGAGGACTTTGGTGCGGTCCCCTCTTTCGAGGATCCATTGCCAGAGGAGACTCCGGCTAGTGTCACGAAGAGCATCTGGGGCTTTGGCGCACCAACGACCACGAAAATGACCAAGAAAGACAAGGAGGCCAAGGCCAAGAAGGAAGCTGAAGAACAGGCGAAAAGGGAAGAAGAGGAGCGGCTCGCCCGCGAGGCTGAGGAGGCTGAGGCTGAGGCAGCACGTCTGGCCGAAGAAGCGGCAGCAGCGAAGAGCTCTAAGAAGAAGGGAGCCAAGTCCTCCAAGACTGACGCGAAAGCGGGCAAAGGAAAGGATACGGACGAGCTCCTGGAATTTCTTGACGCGCCCACACCTGCTTCCAAGGCGGCCAAAGGGTCGAAACTGACCAAGACGCCGTCGCACAAGCAGGAGCCGGCCGAGGACAAGGTCGAAGACGACTACTTTGGGTCCTGGGGTAACGCGTCGACGAGCAAGAAGACAGCTGGCAAGAAGGACTCAGCCTCGAAAAAGGAAATTGGCAAACACGAGTGGGCCAATGAGGACGATGCACTAGCTGACCCCGAGAGAGACCTGGACTCCGGGTTCGACTTTGGGAAGCCGGCCTCTTCTTCATCCAAGGCCGCGAAGGCAATGACGGCCGCTGCGACTTCCACAAAGACCAAAGTCTCCTCCTCCGTCGCCGATCGCATCAAAGCACTGGAAGGCAAGAAAGAAGAGAGCGGAAAGAAGTCGAAGACGGCCGACGCCGGGCTGACTAAGGATTTGTCTCCGCTAGACGACGCCCCATCGCCCAAAGAGGAAAAGAAGCCAATCTCCAAGGCAGCAGGCGTCAAGACAAAGACAGCTTCGAGCAAGACCACCAAGGCCTCTGCCCAAGACGCGTCTCTCGTCACCGAAGAAAAGAAGTCAAAAGACTCGGTCCCTGGTAGTTTTCCTGGCGCCCTCGACGACGACCTTTACGACCTCGACTACAATCCGCCACTCGGACCCTCGTCGCCGGAGAAGCCCAAGACGAAAGCCAAGAGCAGCGAGAAGAAAGCTGTGAAATCCAAGGCGGCCACCCCCAAGGAATCGGCTGTCGACAATCTCGATCTTGAAGAAGCTTCCACGCCTGTCAAGGCAGCGACACCTCCGCCAGACGACAAGAAAGCGGGAAAGAAGGAACGGCCCAGGGTGGAACGATCCGCGACTGCTTCTTGGGGATTCTGGGGTGCAGCACCTCCGCCAAAGAAATCGGCCAAAGACAAGACCAAGGACGAGGAGATGCCGCCGCCGCCGCCACCACCGAAGAAGGAGAAGTCGCCAACTGGTGTCGCACGGTCGAAGTCCACCCGAACTCCCAAGGAGAAGGAGCAAGAGGACAGGAAGGAAGCTGAAAAGCAGTCCAAGTCGTCCGGCTCCGACAAGGACTCGAAAACCAAGAAACCCGAAAGGCCCAAGACCACACGCGGACCTTCTTTCTCCAACTTCATGTTTGGCGGACCGCCGCCCTCTGCTATGGCGCGTTCCAAGACAAGTGCATCTCGAAGGCCCAGCACCGCGGCCAGCTCTAGACCATCTTCGAGGCGTCAGTCAATGGACGGCTTTGCTTCCCCCCCTCCTGAAGACGAGCCCCCAATGACCGACAAGGTAGCCAAGCTCATGGGAATGAAGTCGAGCAGGATCGAGCGTCGTCCGTCCGTCAAGAAGAACCGTTCCGGTAAGCTTGAAGTATTCTCGCACCGCGATGTGCGCATCACTGACGTCTGTCCATCAGCTGTTCCCGATCCTTACCCCATCGACGATGATGACATGGTGATGATCCACACCAACGACAATCCGCCACACGTTGATGGCGTGTCTGGTGCCGCAAAGTCAAAGTCCAAACCTGCCAAAGCAAAGAAAGAGGTAGGTCTCGCGTCCTCCTCACAGCTTCGTGGCAGGCTTATGCGGCCTTCGTGGTCTCCCGATTTCACCAAAGAGGTCCATGCTGACGGAAGGGTTTCCTATTCACAGATGAAGTCACACAACAAGAACTTCTCCCACGATGATGATATGGTAATGGTCGAGAGCCCGACACAGGCTGATCCGTTGGTCACGAGCGGCCCCGACGATATGGCCTTTGTGGATCATCCGCCTACGCTGAAGCGAAGCAACACTGCATCGAAGAGATCGACCGGATTCTTCGGTGGACTCTTCGGTGGGGGGCGACCTGCAGCCGAACGATCCCGGAGCCACACTCTCACCGACGCGGAAGATCTGCCCATCCGAACCAAGAGCAAGTCCACCAGAAGATCTCGAGCCGTTGAAGGCGAGGAACTTACTACCGATGCTCCTGCGGAAACCGACGCCGACATCGAAGCCCGACGTGCCGAGCGGAGGGCGAAACGCGACGCCCGCGATCAGGCAGAGGAAGCGGACCGAGTAGAACGGGATCTCCGGCGGAAAGAAAGACGAGAACGCGAGAAGGCCGATATCGAGGCCCGTCAGCGAAAAGCACGCGAGCGTGAGAAACGAGAGCAGCTGGAAGAGGAACGACGACGGGAAGAAAAGAGAGCTAGACGTGCTGCGCGAGAAGCGCGGATTGCACAAGAAGAGACAGACGCTCAAGCGGAGGCGGATCGCAAGCGGGAGGAAAGAAGGCGGTTGCGTGCTCAACTGGAGGCTGAGCAAGGTGTCACGCACGACGTTGCAAAAGAAGATCGCCGCCGGTCGTACTATGCGGCGGAAGACGAACGGAGAAGACGAAAGGAGAGCCGAAAAGTCAAGGACGACCCGTACAGATCAAGCCGCAAGAAGTCGAGCGTGCTCGTCGAAGAGTATCACGAGTCGCGGAGCGGCAGCGGCCGTGGAATCGCGCCGCCAGCTAACAAAACCAGCTCATGGGTCAACTCCCAGGCGGACGAGCCACCGGAGATCCCGCCCGTCGAAGGCACGGTACTGGATCCAAGCGGAGAGAAGCCACGAGCCGCAGTGGATGACGATGAGCACAAACGCAGCAGTCGTCACCGCGACAAGTACGCCGGCATGACCGAAGCCGAGATTGAAGAATATCGTGCTCGAAGAAAGAGCTTACGGCGCGGAGAAGGCAAGTCGGCGAGTGGCGGCAGCGACGAGCGCGATCGACGCGAGAGAAGACGACGAAAAGAGCGCGACGTGACCGACGATCGGGGCTACGGATACGACGAAGCGCCGGTCAAGACGTGGGATGGCCGCCCTGCATTGGGCGGCCGAAACGACAGCAAGAGGAGGAGTTTCCTCGGGGGTCTCTTCTGAGCACTTCCGTTCACAGCCCTGGATTCAGAGGATCCGAACGACATTCCAGGATGATGTCTGCTGGCCCACACATCTTCCGAGCATTTTGAAGTGGTTCTTTCTTTTTTGACAGCATTTACACAGCAAGCGAGCATCACATTGGGTTTGGGCTCTCAACAATCAGCATCACCACTCGCTTCAAAACGATTGTCTTCCTATTTCACCGCTTTCAGTGCCACCATGGTGCTGTAGGAATTTGGTGCTTGGGCATTTGGGACGACGGGGACCTTTGTCGAAGAAGAAACTATTCTTTTTCCGGGCATGGCCGAGCTGAGCTGAAGACGGTACCATTTGTTTCACCCTGTACGACCACCGCTATTCGGGCAAAACCGTGTACTTGAAGCGAGGAGGCTATGCAGCTGGGTTCTTTGTTGATTAGCGAGACGAGCAGCAGTTTTCGACCCTTTTTCTTCTTCTTGAATATAGATACCCCATTTAGTTGTCAAACTTGGCTCTACTGGCCTTGGATTAATTACATGTCAGCCATTGTGTTTGAGTGGTCGCGGGTTGTTGTAAGAGTCGCAATGTAGTGTCGTTGATACATCATGGACGATGGACCAGTACAGGAGGCGTGCCGATTGATTTCCAAGTGGTGATCGAAGGGAGTCGCCCGAAGACAGCCATGCATGCAAGCATGCGCCGTAGGATCTGGTACTGATTGACGGATGTTCATACGACCGACGTCCGGGGTTAGATAGAGAGTACGAAGGGGGGTGATCTTTTCTGATCCGGTCTGATCTGAGCGCGTTGGATGCAACAATCCGAGTTCGAGCTTGAGCCCGAGTCCGGCGTCAAAAGGGTAATGAAATGAAATGAAATGAAATCCCCTTGATCAAAGCCAAGACATCATCATTCCATGGATGCAAATGCGGACGCGGTACGAGTACCTGTGGCAGACAGGCGAGACGGGGTGCGTCCGCGCCGCCGCTTCCAGCCTCCAGGGATGGATAATATGTACATGTCGATGAGCATATCGATCAACATGAATGGCACGGCCAGAAGCAGGGTGGTCCAGAGGTAGATGCTGTCTAGAGGGGTCCACGTGCGGTGGGGGAGGTGACAGCGCTCGGGATTCGAAGGCATTGGTGAAGGCATCTTGGAAGTACGTGATGGTAATAGTACTAGGAGTAGTGACAGAGGTAGTAGAGGATAGTACAATAGTAGTAACGGTAGTAGTAACGGTAGTAGTAGAGGAGTCGTGTTAGTAGTGGGGTATGGAAGGTCCGCCTTGTGAGTCTGTGGTAGTAAGGTACCGACGTGGATGTACCGCTGACTGTCCACGAAACAAAAACCGGAGGATATGTATGTACTGCATTAAGTATGGACGACCGCCCAGCGAGTACAGTATGCATGCGTTGGCGGAACAAGACTGATTCCCCGCGCTCCCTTGGGCCCAGCACGGCTCAGTTCGGCGAGGGAGAGAAAAACGGCATGCCGCAATTAACTGATGAATCGATCTCATCCAACACATCGGATGCAGTAGGGATAGTAGCCGTGGTTAGTGGACTGGAATGACTACATAGGACACCATGGTCTACTGCCCGCGTCGAAGTGTACTACAAAATGTTACTCACGACACCCAAGTCACAGAGGTACTGCCAATCCCCCACCACCGATTTGTAGCTGGTCCTCGTTCCCATAAGAGTCCATGGCAAGAAGCTATGAGGGCGTTCCAGATCCTACCCCAGTTCGAGTGTCCAAGAGTCGGGGTCGGCATGAGGTCTTCACCTTCAGCAGCACGGGACTTGAGGTATAAGAGAGACACGAACGTTGCCGCGGGTTGCCTCCTCACTCACTATGTTCCTTATGTTCCTTAGCTGCTAGTACTAGAGTAATTAACTAGTCACCTGCTTAGGTGCTAGTGGTGATAGTACGAGGCTAACTACGGTAGTATTTTTAGCGTGCACGACCGAAAGTCTCTGCACGTTCAGCTCGTGTGAGACATGACCGAATTCCGTCATTACTCTCGGTAAAAGAACAATAATATATATATTTATATATATAGGTACTCCGTATACAATACCCATTGTTTAATGTAGAGCCTCATGGCGATATGTATTAACTGGTCGTAACCACTAGTGGGTGACTAGGCTGTATTCATCCGTGCTTCACCTACTGGGACTGAAGCTTACAGTCGAAGTCGTCTCTCTTCGCAGTCTAATCGATTTCCCACGTACCGCAACATCTGTCTAAGCTCGTTCAGAGCCCATGCACGCCCTGCTGTCACATGCCCTCCCGGTCAACTGAATCTACAGCAGGGGAAACCGAGTTGTCCGTAACCTACAGCGGTCTTCGGCCTTTCTCCGTTTCAGAATCCCACCCAAGCACAACCATAACAACTCTGCAATAATATTAAGGCGCCATCTCCCAGCGTCGCCACACCACCATCTCAGGTTCTGTGATCAGCAATACAGCCCGTCAGTCACCATCACGGCCAATGCCTTCCAAGAGAAAAAGACAAAAGACCGCCGCCGCCACCACCACCGCCACACGCACGCTAACCCAGGCGGAAATCTGGGACGACTCGGCCCTCATTCGGTCCTGGAACGACGCCCTCGCCGAATACGAATACTATCATAGTATTCACGCGCGAGGGGAAGACGTGGAGGAGATCCTCCGGAAAGCTGAAGCGGGTGAACTCGACGATGGCGACGATCAGCAGACAAGCGCGGCGTCGAAGTCTAGTCACTCTGAAGATGGCGCTCCCACAACTGCCGCTGCCCACGGAATAAATGGCCGTATGAAGGGGACTGATGAGGCCGTGACTCGAGCTGAGACTGCAGATGGGGTTGGCGACGACGAGGCCGAAGAAGGCGAACTGGTAGAGGAGGAGGATGAGACCGTTGCCGCAAACGCACGCCGGGGGCCATTCGCCACAAAGCTGAATGTCGGTGCCACCGCTACTGCTCCGATGATAGGCCCAGGCCAACCACCAGGTCATGCGGATATGAGTCTTCATCCAGCGGCTACTGATAACGTAGCGGACGAAAAAGGTAAGCAAGGTATTTACATCCTGGTGGTTCATGGAGAATCGAGTCCTTCTTGCCTCCCTCCTTCTACATGCTACGTGCTGACCGGCGTGAAGGTCCCCCTAAATCGGCGGCTCAGGACCAAACGCTCGAAAACATCAAGATGGCGTATTACTGGGCGGGATACTACTCAGGGCTATACGACGGGCAGCGCCAGGCTCAAAGCCAGACTCAATGATATGCACAAGCGCGTCGCGACGTGGACCTCTATGCGCAGAACGCGTCGATGGCGCCGACAGAGAGAGACGTGGCCCATAACCGACAACCAGGCGAATAACAACCGACAATGCCTGTACCCACGTCCCAGCGAGAAGTGGAAACCGACTTCAAGCCCACGTCAATACGGACGGTCATCTTGAAGCCGAAGTGCCACCATATGAAGCTTCGAGAGCATCTCGTCCATCCACTGCATCCACTGCATCCACTCCACCACCGGAATTGCATTGATTATGCATACATGATTCCATCTCCGTGGTTGATTCTCGAGTGCTGCTCTATACCCACGCCACACTACGCCAATATCAACCAAAGTACAAGTATCCGTGGAACGAACATCCCTGGCTTTGGAGAGAAAGGGCAGCTAGAGCTCAGCGACGATCCAATCTGCTACGGAGCAGGTATTTCTCCAACCATCAACTCTACATACTCACGGATGCACGGATGCTCGTCTGCACGTCCATCCGTCCATCCATAACTCCGTCCATGCTTCTCCGGATCCGAGTTTTCAAACGCCAAATGTACGACCTAGGTACCGAGTAGGCAGTGTAGCTACTGCGAAAGCCACAGGAAGTAGGTATACGAGGACGAGACAGTTAGGTCCTTACATCTGTCGAAGGGTCGTGGAGGAATCGATCGCTCTCTCTTGATGGACCGCGGCTCGAAATGATGAAGAGGGAAGGAAATATATATAGTAGGGCAGAATAGAGCAGATCAGAACAGACCAGAACATACTGTAGCACACATCCAGACGATGGGTAGGCAGGGAGGGCTCTCGGGTCTCAGGCCTCTTCAGTCAGCAGGGCCGAAAACTTCTCAGACAAGGTCTGGCTTGGGGGAGAGGAGCGAGCGTGGAGAGCGTGGAGAGCGTGCGAGTCGACGAACATGGCTTTTTGTCCATCGTTCGCCATGGCGATGCAATATATACTACATGAGAGTTGACAGCATTACGGTACTGTAACATGCATGCGTGCGTGCATGCGTCTGTTCGTTCTTGGGCGTCGTGGGCAATGTCCACTTCAGCGAGAAACGAAAAGGGCACGAAGTACTGTGGTGAGGTGTCGCTTGATGCGAGCGACGGGTGGATGGCGGGTACCGTATCTACGGTATAGTCACATATCATGCATACCATAGCATAGCACAGCATGGCACGCTGCTTCACGCTCAGGGCTCTAATTGTGATGTTCGTAAAGGAAGTAGTCCATTCCTACCTTCACCTCCGACATCTCCCCTCCCTATGCTCTGGCCTCCCGTCTTGCCTGTCAAGCTCAACCTCAATCAACTTCAATGTCATAACACACGTAGGCCGAGTATTCCCCCTGCTCACCCCCTCCAGCGACCATATCTTGCTGGCCCATGCCCTCGTCCTTCATCACCCGGCCCTTCTTATCTCGCCCGAACGCATTGCCGGCCAGGTACGAATACTCGTTGTCGAGACCCTTGCGGACGTTCTTCTCGCGCTTGCCATCCGTCTATACCGTAGTACGCGCGTTAGCATTCGGACGGGGGTAGTCGCGTGTTGTATACACACACACACCCGCGGGAGTGGAGGTAGAACGTATAACTCACCTTGATCAAAACAGCGACAAAGTCCAGCGGCAAGCCGTACCGCAACACGGTCTCGACAAAGACCCTCAACACGACGACATGGACCAGACACATGACGGCCTCGGACCAGCCGGTGCGGCCGAGTCTCAGGGCCTCACCCCAGACTCTCTTCTCCTCGGCCTCTGTCTTTTTCAACTCGCGTTCCTCCTCTTCTTTGCCGCCCTCCTTGGACTTGTAGTCCCGGGGCACCCACTTCCTCTCGCGGACCTTGTGGAGGAACTCGGCCGAGTGTTTCTTGAACGTCGTGACCGCGTACAAGCTGTACTCGTCGTCTTGGGCGACGAACTGCGCCGACCGCGGCACCACCATCGGGGCCAGCGTCTCGTAACTGCGCATAAACTCCTTGACATTGCCGTTGGGCACGGCCACGAGGTGCGTCTCCAGGTGCTCCGACTGTTGGTTCTGCACCAGGATCGACGGCTGCACCACCGAGAGCAGCGACTTGGTCGACAGGTTCCCCTGCTGCCGGCGCGTCAGGGTCTGGAGCTGCGTGCGCAGCGAGTTGTACTGGTTGTATTTGGACCGCACGTCGTTGTCTATTGAATTGGCTTCCTGTTCACAACGTGCGCCCGAGTCAGTCAACAGCAACGACAACAGCATCCCGCACACCTTGCCTGGGAACGGGAGCATATGTTCTGACATATACGGCAGCAACATACCTTTTGTAGCAGATCAATCAGTTCGGCCAGCGGTCTATCGGCGCGGTATTTGACTTTGTTCCACGAGAAGCTGCGGAGATACTGTTCGAGCGGTTCTATCGCAACCCCCAGAGTCAGCATTGGTGTTCCTTGTCCTTGTCCTCCCTCCCTGCTCGTGACCACCTGCAGAAGAAAAACGTACTATCATTGACCGTCTTGTGCATGGCGATCTTTTCCTCGTCCCCGTCCAGCACGTTCTTCAGCGTGTCCCCGACCTTGCTCACCACGCTGGCACACAGGCCTCCCAGCTTGGCCAGCTCGTCCGACTGCTGTAGTAACGCATCGAGGGTTCCGATCTTGAACTCGGGCACCGCGAGGGGGAGCACGCTGCCGTTGGAAGGGTTCGCGGCTTTCTGTAGCGCGGCGAGGGCGTCGTCTTTGTGGCCCGACGGCGTTATGCTCGACGGGACCGACACGAAGAGGTACTTTGTAGTAGACATGGTGTGGGTTGGTGGTGGGAGGGGGGGACGGACGGACGGACGACGCTCAATGGGACTAGAGATTGGGAAAGAACTCAAGGCAGAGAGGAACGTGAGAGCATAAGACACAAAAGGGACCTCGATCTTAGGGCTCCCTGGCACAGAACGTGTCAATCGAAGGCGTCGTCGAGACACCTGCAGACGCTCCGGGTAAACAATTTAGTGGGACATGGAAGCTGGAGCTCTGGCTGCCACCACGGCACCAGCGGCGAGCTTGTGGTGCTGCGTCATTCGCTTTCGGTGGAGCCTAATTAATCGACACGCTCGTCGCGCCCGTCGCTTTCTTCTAATTCCATCGCAGATCTCCTACGAGCACTGTCTTCCCTACCTTTACCGGAATTCCATCCGGGTGTCACGACCGTAAGACGGCAGTGCGCAGTCTAAAACAGAACGGTGTTGGGGATCCGATCATGACCCCCCAGGTCAGTCAATAACCCGCAAGACTACTCCGTCAGTCTCGGTCTAGATCATGCGAGGACAATGAACACATTTCTGGATTGGAGATAAATCTCTTAATTGCTATGTAGTTGTGGTTGCATTTCATCGAGCTTGCTCACCCGTGGCGACTTGGATACGAACCCCCCAAACTCCTCCTGACGGTGAGATCGACTAAGTATTGGCTCGGAATATCACGTTATATCATTTTAAATGTAGACGCCAGCACCCTTCACAGGCGAGCCTTGGCGGGGTCTTTGTTAGAGGCCACATCAAATCGGTCCAAGTCCATCACCTTGGTCCAGGCAGCGGCAAAGTCCTTCTTGAACTTTTCCTCGTTGCCAGCTTCAGCGTACACCTCGGCAACGGCGCGCAGCTCGGCGTGAGATCCGAGGACGAGGTCGTGACGAGTAGCAGTCCACTTCTTTTGGCCAGACTTCCGGTCGGTGCCCTCGTACAGTTCTTGGTCACTGCTGGTGGCCTTCCATGCAGTGCCCATGTCGAGGAGATTGGTGAAGAAGTCGGGAGTCAGCTTGCCAGGAGTCGTGGTGAAGACGCCGTGTGAGGAGCCATCCCAGTTGGCATTAAGCACGCGGAGACCACCGATCAGCACAACCATCTCAGGTACCGAGAGGTTGAGCAACTGAGCCTTGTCGAGGAGGAATTGTTCTGTTCGCACACGGGACGTTCCATGGCCGTAGTTGCGGAAGCCATCGACAACAGGCTCCAGGTGCTCAAATGACTGAATGTCAGTTTGCTCTTGCGTGGCATCGGTGCGGCCAGGTGTGAAGGCCACGGGGATGCCAGCGGCCTTCTCCACTGCCGCAGTACCGGCCAGCACGATGAGATCTGCCAGCGACACCTTCTTGCCGCCACTTGCCGAGCTGTTGAACTCTGACTGGACCTTCTCCAGGGCGCCCAAAACCTGAGCCAACTGTTGAGGATTGTTGACTTTCCACTTTTTCTGGGGTTCGAGACGGATGCGAGCACCATTGGCGCCGCCACGCTTGTCACTGCCACGGAATGTCGCAGCCGACGCCCACGCAGTAGTAATGAGTTCTTGGGATTGGATGCCGGTAGCCAGGATCTTTTGCTTCAAATCCGCGACATCCTTGTCGTCGATGACGGGACCGGTCTGCGGCGGAAGTGGGTCTTCCCAGATCAACACCTCGGATGGAATTTCAGGACCGAGCCAGCGAGATCGAGGGCCCATGTCACGGTGCAGAAGCTTGAACCAGGCGCGAGAGAAAGCGTCGTGGAGCTCCTCTGGGTGTTCGAGGAAGCGGCGCGAGATCTTCTCGAAGGCGGGGTCGAAGCGAAGAGCAAGGTCGGATGTCAACATCCTCGGCTTGTGCTTCTTGTTGGGGTCGTAGGCATCAGGGATGAACTCGTCGTTCGTCTTGGCAACCCACTGGTTGGCACCGGCAGGGCTCTTTGTGAGCTCCCATTCGTACTTGAAGAGGTACTCGAGGTACTTGTTGCTCCATTTGGTGGGTGTTGCGGTCCAGATGACTTCCAAGCCACTGGTGATGGTATCAGGGCCGTTGCCACGGCCGAGCTTGTTTTGCCAGCCGAGGCCTTGTTGCTCGAGAGGAGCGTCTTCTGGTTCCTTGCCAATGTTCTCGGAGGGGCCAGCACCGTGGGTCTTGCCGAAAGCGTGACCACCGGCAATCAAGGCAACGGTCTCCTCATCGTTCATGGCCATACGTCCGAATGTGGTGCGGATATCTCTGCCTGAGGCGACCGGGTCGGGGACACCGTCGGGGCCTTCTGGGTTCACGTAGATCAGACCCATATGAGCAGCGGCCAGCGGTTCCTCGAGGTCTCGAGTGTGGATGTCCTTGTAGTCCCTCTTGTGCTCGTCAGAGTCGACGACTCCTTTGCCTTCGATACCCTTGTGTCCTTGTGAGTAGCGGACGTCGTTGCCCAACCAAGTAGTCTCGCCACCCCAGTAGACAGACTCGTCAGCCTCCCAGGTATCTGGGCGGCCACCTGCGAAGCCGAAGGTCTTGACGCCCATGGATTCGAGGGCGACGTTACCGGTGAGGAGCATCAGATCGGCCCACGAGATCTTGTCGCCGTACTTCTGCTTGATGGGCCAGAGCAGGCGGCGGGCCTTGTCCAGACTGACGTTGTCGGGCCAGCTGTTGAGGGGGGCGAACCGTTGCTGACCCTGGCCACCGCCGCCGCGGCCATCCGAGACACGGTACGTACCAGCACTGTGCCAGGCCATGCGGACGAAGAGACCACCATAGTGACCGAAGTCGGCGGGCCACCAGTCCTGTGAGTCGGTCATCAACTTGTGGAGGTCTTTCTTGAGGCCCTCATAGTCCAAGCTCTTGAAGGCTGCGGCATAGTCGAAATCCTTGCCCAGAGGATTCGAGAGGGGTTGGTGTTGTCGTAGGATGGTTGTTTGCAGGTCATTTGCCCACCAGTCACGGTTGCGAGTACCACCGCCACCGATATTGGCCTCCCGAATGGGGCACTGAGCCGGACCTGAGGACATATCTGCGGTTCGTTTCTGAATTGACGAGGAGAAAGATCGAAGAGGATGAGGTGAGAGAGAGCAAGAGAAGAGACGATAGACAAGAGGATTACCCCGCGCCTTATAAAGAGCCATGAGAGTCGGGTGAAATGGAAGTGAAAGGTGCCCCTCATAAACATGTTCCCCAGGGCAGGTACTTTTCCCTCGCTCTGCATGTCCCGAAACTGACTAGAGCATAAGCCCCCGCCGGAAATCGGCGTCTAGGCACTGATGGATTTATTGCAATGCTCACCATTGGCTGGGAGCACCGGAGCAAGGGTTGGAGCTGTTCCTCGGCTTTGCCATATTAGGCTAGCCCCAGCGAAGACGGAACACGCAGTTCGGGCAACGCTCAGCGAAGACCCTCAAGCGATTGATTTGGAGCCCTCGGTTTCGACGGATGCACGACACAATAAGCTTTAGACGCAATGTGATTTGCTTCTCGATGAGACGTGAGGATCCTGAGACCCATCGATGTTAGATGGTTCGAGAAACACTCGACTGGAGGCGCCACCGAGCCAATTGACGGCAGCGAACTGAGCCTCGACACCTACCCATCATCCAGTACCCGAGGACTCGTACCTTGAAAAAGCTTGCCACGGGGAAATTGAGGCTCACAACTTTTTCGTGATCACATGTCCCTCTCACAAGACTTCGAAGCGGGGAAGTCAGCAGCTGAGCGGAAGCGAACACGGGGTTCTCGGGACGAGGACTGCAGGCGTGTTCTTGACGTGATCTCGACGGATTATCTGTGATCATGCCACTGCAAACCTGCACAATGCAAATGCCGTCGAGGGTCCGCCAGCGGTGGGGTCGGCCTCTTCCTACCCTGCCACACTCGAGTTTGATATTGAACGTGGACGAATAGAAATGGTGCAATAGTAACCGGACTTCGAGTGTCCAGTGGACCTCGCGCCAAGTCGCCGCAACGTTGCTGATATGTGCCCGATATGGCAACTAAGAGCAGGAGTCTTCATTTTCTCCCTCTCGACTCGTGACGATTTGAAACACTAATTATCTGTGGGCCTTGCTCGAAGCCTGCTCAGCACGAGTCCGGAGCGGCAACATGCCGACTCGCTGGTTGCCATCCCGACTCGTGAGGATTTGCGACATGAGGCCATTGAATCACGACAGTCCTCAAGGCTTTTCAGCATCGTGAGAGCGGTAGTGGAGCAAGATGCCGTGGATTCTGTTTACTTTTGGACAGCACATAAGTCGAGAAACATGCACGTGTTGCGTCAACAGTTCGACCATTACACTCAATACAGACAAATGGGCTCTCAATTGGCCATCGCCTCGTTGATGGGAATACATGCCACATAGAACTCGACCCGGGATCGTCCCACACGGGTATTTCGCAGTTGACCACCCGATCTTATCGGAACACCATTATATACACTGCCTGCAAGGTCTATCGTCTTTGTAAACACCTCTTGCAAACTCCATTTGAACGCTCACGAACACGACGACGATTGGAAATGGGACACGTGGATTGTTACGACGCCACTCTGTAGAGGGACTTCAACACCTGCGATTTAGTGTCAGTTGGCAATTCGACCGCTCCCACAAGATCTCGAGACGTACCTTGGCATGCTTTGGCTCAACAAACAGAGCACTGGCCTCGACCAATTTCACAGGCTCCTCACCTTCGGCAACCTCCAAACTCTCGATCCAGCCCTCTGCCCACGCCTTGCGACCCTCAACTTTTGTCGTTGTCGCTCGCAGAACCAGAAACTGTCCTGCCATTGTGGGCTTCAGGTAATTGATGTTTAGATTGGCTGTCACGCCGACCTTGTTCGGCATAGCAGGGAAAGCACATCGCGCAAGGCCCTCGTCAAGCATGGTAGCCAGGAACCCGCCATGCACAATTCCTGGATGCCCCGACACGTCGGTGCCGACGTAGAATATCTGGACCATAGATTTCCCGCCCTTCTCGTTGAAATAGTACGGCGGCACCACAATCATGCCGGGGCCGGCCAACGTGCCCGCCGTCAGATTGTGCTGTTTCACTTCATCGGGAATTTTGAGGTGCGGTCTTGACTCGACGAAGTCTGGATTCGATCGTAATGACCGTGCCAGGGAACAATTTCTGATATGCTCGTCAACTTCCCGTGCAAAGTCATTGTCGGGCGTGTAGAGCGTCAGGGTTTCAGCGTCGGAGGGTATTGACCCCATTATGAGAGGGTGGAGGATCGGGGAGGAGTAGTTGATCGCCAGATAGGTGCCGACAGCAAAAGAGAGCGTGCTGATGACGAGGAAGCTGATCGTCCGGCGTACTCGCGCTTGTCCCTTGTTGTGTACAACGACTGAGAGCTCACGTCAGTCCGCGGTTGAGCCGCACAATCAGTCAGACTTGACTCACCTGTAGAATACGGATTCACACCAGCCCTGTTCAGGGTTCTTGAAAACCTTGTCGCCTTCCCGCGAGCAGATGATACCCCCGACAACGAGAATGGCCCAGTGGCAGTGCGAATCGGCCTGTGAGCGATTGTGGATGGCACAGGTGTAGACGCAAACGAGCAACCAGCGCAATCGGTACCAGCAGCGGTAATCGCTCTCCGAGTCAGAGAAAATCTTGGCCGAGCCGCGAAGAAGAAGACTTTATGTATTGTTGACGGCCCTGATGAAGCCATGATGGGCAAAGGCTTAGATATCCGCCCGCCAGAAGGCCGGCCGGATACGACGTAGCGAAGTGCGAAACTCGGCCCTCAACAACACTGCGATGTGGCTGGATCGATTCCGGAGCGCAAAAATTATTGGCCTGGGCGTCGATCTTCGGCGTCAGTTGGAGGCGGCGATTGGCCCAGGGCGCGTACCTCGGCTCACAGCCTCACGGGCCAGCCTCGGGGCCTCAGAAGCCCCTGGAACCCCCATCACCACCATTAATCAGCCCCTGGGAAAAGGCTCAAAGAAAGCCAAGTGTGCTCAATGCTGCGCTATTGTTTCTCAGCATGCCTATTACTGTTTATTGCTAGGGAAATACAGGGGGATCAGTGCTTGTGTGGACAGGACAGGGAGGTACATGATCCACTGCTGTTCTGATGTTGTATCCTTGTCTCAGCCTGGCTGCTCCGAGGCTCTCGTACCTCGTATCCCGTATTTGCCTGAGCTCGATACGCATTTTCAGTCGCCTAGTTCAAATTGCAGCCGATCTTGACGACCGTGCGGGCGACCCGCATCGCGTTATTGTGCAATGCAACCTTCATGTGCAAACAGCCCTTATTCCACTCGGCCTCCAGCGCCAAATACCTTTCGTTGATGCTGACTGATTAGAGCGATGGTGTGGCACATAGCTAGGGGATCCGTAAAGAGTCGCTTGAGCTCGGCAGCTGCTGGCGGCGTCGGCGCCGGTGCTGTTCGGAAACAATGCAAATACGGAGAGCCACCACCACGAGGACAGCGGCATGATCCTGACGTTCGAATTTCGCTGAAAAAAGCAACGGGTGTATCCTTGCGCTCAAACAGCAGAAGAAGGACTTCGTGAATGTGAACCTTTCGATCGAGCAGAAGGACTGTGCGGTGGTGCATGGTCGAAGTGAGGCGCGAGTTCTGGATCCTGGCTAGGAGGAACTCCAGATTTGGGAGCTGTTCGTGCAAAGACAGGGTCTTCTGCTGGCGTTGCAGGATGGATCTCCATTCCAGGTGTTCCTTCAACACCGGAGTGCGATCGAGATCGCGTGAACCGAACTGTTTCCTGTTCTTCTGGCCGTCGTTCTATCGGTGACCATCCTCCAGCAACGCTGCCTGCGATGATGCCTGCCATGGCTGTAGCGGGACCGAAGACCGAATTCGAGCTTGCTCGAGCCCGTCGCTTGGTCTTCTCCGGAGTAGACGGTGATCCTGTCAACGTATCCACCACAGCTTGTTCCCCATCTGGGGTCTGCGGCAACTCGCTATTCGAGCGGGACCGAGATGGACTGCGAGATCGTGGTAGAAATGCGTCTTTCGGATGTTGCAGCTTGTACGCCAGCTCTGAGATGCGCCCGCCTCGGATCCTCTTCAAGAATTGCAGCTCTTCTCGAATGTCTTCCAGCGCTGGATTCCAGTGCACTTTCTCGTTCTCGTCGTCTTCGAGCACAAATTCCGGACCACGCTTCTTTCTTCTAGGCATAGGTGGTATCAATCTCGCAAACAACTCGTCCGGTATCAATCGTATTATGACTGCCATAGGTACCGAGAGCGCACCCAACACGAGCGAGTATCCCCACTGCGGCCCATTGATGCGGTTAATCGAGAAGGCCTGTCCTCCAACGAACATGATCAAGATTTGTCCTCCGACGATGAGGAACTGGATTCCGATAAACCAGTAGTTGCGCAAGACACCCTCGAAGATGTTGAATTTATTGTCCAACCGTCGCGAATTGTATTGGTTGAAAATCTGCATCCAAACAAACGTGTTGAAGATCGTGCTGTGAAGCCGGTCTTGTTCGCCTGGAGTTTGATAAGACAGAATGCTATTGCCAGCAAAGTACAGTACCAGCGTCACCACGAGCTGATATATCGACTGTCCGATAATCATCTTCCACATCGTCAATGTGATTAGCGGGGCCGATTTTGGTTCCGGCCGTCGTTTCAGTATGGACGCTGAAGGGGGATCGGTGGCGAGCGCTAGAGCGGCGAAAGTATCCATGATCAAGTTGACCCATAGAAGTTGCACAGCAGTCAACACAGAGTTCTCCTCATCATTGGCCACGGCGGAGATAAATGTTAGGAAAACTGCAGTGATGTTGACCGTGATTTGGAACTGCACCCTCGGTCAGACACGACAAATAGTCAGACGGTGGCATGGAGCTTACCTGTAAGAACTTCTTCACAGCATCGTTGACAGTCCTGCCCCAGGAGATAGCTTTGACAATCGAGGCAAAGTTATCGTCCATAAGAATGATGGCCGATGCTTCTTTGGCAACCTCTGTGCCTGCAATACCCATCGAGAAGCCGACGTCTGCTGTTTTGAGGGCGGGGGCGTCATTTGTACCATCACCTGTAACGGCAACAGTTTCTCCGAGCTTCTTGAGGTGGCCAACGAGCAGCTTCTTGTCGTCCGGACTTGATCTAGCAAGCACCTGCAGGCGCGGAATCACCTGCGTCAGCTGCTTTGAACTCAATTTCCGGAAGACTGGGCCTTCCATAGCAATTCCGCCAGACGTGAAGATACCGCATTCGGTAGCAATGGCCTTTGCTGTCATAATGTTGTCTCCGGTGACCATTCGTACAAAAACACCAGCCATTTGACAGTCCCGAACTGCTTGCTCGACACCTGGGCGCAGCGGATCCTGGATGCCCACTACACCAAGGAAGATCATATCCTTGAATACCTTGTCGAAGTCCGCCTGTCGCTTATCCTCTGGAAGAGTGGCTCCCCGAGGTGGCCATTCGTTGAAATCTCGGTAGAGTAAGGCAATAGTACGTAGAGAGCGAGACGCGTAATTGCTTACAATACCGTTCAGAGTCTCCACTTGGTCCGATGTTATGGGCGAGTCTACCAGCTCCTTGGTCGGGTCGCTAATAATTCTGGTACATTTCGAGATCAGGATTTCCGAGGCTCCCTTGACGAGCATGCGATATTTGCCATTAGCAAGCTTGATAACCACAGCCATGCACTTGCGGCCAGAGTCGAAGGGAACCATTTGCGCAATGTCAGCATTGGCTCGCTCTTCCCCAATTGACTCTACCGGAAGATGATCAACAACAAATTGAAGGAGAGCCGTCTCGGTCTTGGAACCGATGAAGACATGTTTGCCGTCTTCTTCTCCTTCGAACGCAGTGGAGTTGAGAACGATCGAATCCTTGAGCAGTGACTTGGTGTCTTGGGAGAGCGTTGCGTAGAACTCGGCAGCCGACACATCATTGGAGACTTCGGCAGGGCCCGAGATTTTGGCATCTGAAGCAGCCGTCGAGTTGATCGGCTGCTGTTTGTCGCCGAATCTGGAAGCGGTAGAAAGCGTGCCTGCCACGACTGTCATCTTGTTCTGCGTCAATGTCCCAGTCTTGTCAGAGCAGACAGTCGTGGCATTCCCCATTGTTTCGCAAGCGCGCAGCAGACGCACGAGATTGTTGTCCTTCAGCATCCTCGTAGTTGCAAACGCAAGGGCTAGCGTGACAGCCAGCGGCAGACCCTCGGGGACCGCCACCACGATGATGGTGACCGCAACGATGAAGATTTGGAGGAAGCGCTGGCCTTTGACTTGCGCGCCTCCTTCTATGTTCTTGAGCTCGGCCAAGAATTTGATGAAGAGGACCACAAATAAGAGTAGACCGGCAGCCAGACCCAGTTTGGCAATATACTCGGCAAGAACGTTCAGCTTCATCTGCAGTGGAGTCGTCTGACCTTCATCCTGTAGCGACATCAAAGTTTTGCCGTAGCTGGAATTGACACCAGTCGCAGTGACAAGGAAGGTGCCGACGCCCTCGGAGACCTTGCCGCCCGACAGAATGAATGGATCCATTTTCTTCAAGCTTTGGTGGTTCTCAATGGCGTGATAAACCTCGTCGGCCGCTGTCTTCCGAATGATGTCTGACTCCCCAGTGGCGGAAGACTCGTCACATCGCACGTTGTGGCCGTCGATGAAGACGCCATCCACAGGAATCAAATCTCCGGGCTCAAGATGCATCACATCTCCAACCAAAACATCGTACACCGAGATTTCCTGAGACTTGCCCGAGCGGATGACCTTGACAAAGCGTTCTTCCTTCTTACGGTTCAACTTGACGAACTGACGCTCCTTCTGGTAGTCATTGAGCGCTCCCACAAAAGTCACCACAAAAATCGCAACCATGATAGCGACACCCTCGACCCATTGGACTTTAGCTTCATGCTCTTCGGAAGGCGCAGGTTTGATAGTCTGATATATTCCAAGCGCGAGCGAGATGACAGCCGCCACAGACAGCAGTATCAGCACTTTGTCGTTGTAAGCGATCCAGGCAAGTTGCCAGAAAGTCTTGGCCTTCTTCTCTGGCAGACGATTATCCTTGAAAACGCGCTTGCGGTCGGCGAACGAGTTGTCTGAAGTCTTCGCAGCCGCAGTCAGTGACATGCCAGTGGTCGTCCGCTTGACAGTCCCATAGTGTTGCTCGGCCTCGGCGCCAGCCTGGACCGCTTCTCGGAAATCCACTGTGCCTTCCAAGCCAACTTCGTCGACGCTCAAGCCGCTGTGTCGATTTGTCCGCAGACCTTTCTCAAGGCCCCCCAGACCGCCAAGTGCGTGGAAAGCGGCCAAGTTCTTGGGATTGATCATCTTATTCAGTTGACCAGGGCTAAAGGCGAAGGGGTTGTTCTCAACTTTGAAATCGTCCTCTGTGCCCGGGTCCGGCGTCAGTGCGTCTGCGTCATTGATCACATCGTCATTATTATTGAAGGAGTTTTTCCGCGCGTCCTCTGCAGCTGAAAGCGTAGATGCTATCTGCGTCTCTCCTCCAAACTCCGACGTGGATGCTGAGTTCTGGGACTCCATCGATGTGGCCCGTTGCCTTGACCCGGGAACGGCAAGGAAGTTTTGGGAGGCGCCATCAAGGAACTGGCCTCTGGGAGAGGAGACATTGTGCGGAGAGGTCGGGCGCGACTCGCGGTTCGCGGCATCGGAGGATGAGCGAACGTCCGTCGGCGATATGGAGAAAGGAGAGGACAGGGAAGGACCAGAGTCAAGACCTGATGTCTGAATTCGAGGTAATGGTGCGGGCTTGTCAGAAACGGCGCTGGAAGGTTCTTCGGAGGGTTGAGGCGAATTGACGGCGGAATCGTCTATACTGATCGTGGGTGCGCGTGGTCTCTGCTGGGTTCCTTTTGGCGACTCTGCGTCTGCACCTTCTGTCTCCCCGGGCGTCGGCGAAGACATGGCTGGATCTTGCCGTGCTGGCCAGTCTTCTTCAGCCGATCTTGCGTATGACGAGTTTCCAAAGCGCAGATTCAAGACGTATCATAGAGGTCCGATGAGGGAATGGCCGGCCGGCAGCAGAAGTAGATGGTGGTATTAAGTTTGCTGCTGTTATTATCCCAACCAAACTGGTACAAGGACGGTGTCAGAAATGCTTTGCAGTCAGACAAACGCGTTGTGACTGAGGCCATACACACAAATGTCCGTTGGCAGGCGAGGATCGCTCCAGTGATTATTTACTTCAGGCCGCTGAAGATCCTGAGAATGGGTCTGCTCGTGCGAGAGGTGTCGGGCCCGTGTCAGAAAAGGAAACAATCTCGTGCGTTGGGTTCGCTCCAAAGCGCATCTGCAATAATGTACAACAAAGGGATGATCTTCGGGTCCGGATTCCGCCTCGCAATTAGATAGGTAGGGTCGAAGAGACAAGAGAAGAATGGCTAACGGTGGAGTCAGAAGAGGTATGTACAAAGGAAAGGGAGCGAGGCACACTGCAAGGCCATTTGCTCGTAGAGAGACGTCAAGACTACCGGATGGTGCAGGTGGAAGAATACATGAAGTGCAGTGAGCGAGTGCTGTCGACCGTCGACTTTCCCAGTGAGTCGCGAATGCATCTGGAAGCCGGGCCCGCTTACAGGCCCCCGCCAGCTAAATCCAAGCCTAAATCTCCCTTAAAATGCGGGCTCTCTGGGCGGCTAGGCTCTTTCCAGTTACCAAGCTCGCACTCCGACGCCTATGACTGGCCGGGAGTCGCTGCCTCACTGCCCATCGGACTCTTCAATGGCCGATCTGATGTACCTGGTGTTGACCACATCAAATTGGCATATCCGTCTTCCACATGGACACCTCTGGCCTTGAGCCACTGTAACTGCGCGGCATGCAGTTTAGCATGGCGGCAAAGCATCTGACATCCATCAGCGAAAAATCCTCATCATCTGGAGGTGTCCCCGCTCTCATCGGCGCGCCTCTGCTGCAAGAACAGCGCCGCTCCTCCAATCCCTTGGCTCGAAACGATGGTCACCTTTTTGCACTGCCACGATGCTAAAACTTCTCCATCCGGTGTCAGGCAGCCTCTCTTGTCACCTAACATTCTGGGCCTGCGGCTTGCGGGAACGAGATGAGTGATTCCTCCCTGGACCAGCCCATGCTAGCTGACACCCTCATACCAGTATCGGCTTCCGTCACATTATTTGCCCCAGCGTCTTACACCGTACGCGATACTCCAGTAGAAGTCCCAAGAGTCCGATCCCACCTCCGACCACTTCCTTAGGCGGAGATGATCGATCACGGCTTTTCTCTTCTGTGCGTATTCGGACTGTCGAGCCGTGGCTATGGTCGTAGTGGCAAACTCGACGAAACAAGATCAACGAAGATGTGCATGCCCAGGACCAAGTCAACGCTTGGTCTTGCTTCGATCGCCGACACGTGGTTCTTGTCCTGGGCCGCCACTTGCTTCTTGTACATTGGCAGACATCTGTTTACTCAAACAACGCTCACGCCCAGGAAGTGCCGCTGGTCTGGGCACTGAGCGCAAACCCAAAATGCCAAAGTCGTAGCTTCTCGCTTTCAGCAGCGCCATGCACCCATGACTCGGTGGCAAAGCCGCCAGCTCAGGGGATTCCAGTCATGTGTCCGACCCTGCCCACCCTATGAGCTTGCGACATGTAGCGAGTGAGGCAGCTCGGGAGAAACGATGGCTGTCTCGATCCAGACGACTGGCTTAATGCCGTCTGGCGTTACCTGAAAACCCACGTCTTCCGCCCATGACATGCCACTCTCAGCCAGCTGACTGCGATGTTCCCATACAATCATTTCGCCTATCTGGGTTTGATGGGAAACTACAACAAGCATTCTAGGTCATCATTACCGTCAATCATACTTGGCCATCAGCCCTCCTGGAGCGCCGTTCTTTGCGATAACCTCCTCGAAGCCCTCGATACGCGACACCATGGCGTAAGGTTTGAGTCTCTTTTCCTTTTCGACTGTCCCTTTGAAGCAGCCACTCCAACCTGGCCGAGGATATTCCCGCACCACATTCTCAATGGTCCCAGGGTGCACCAGCTCCTTCACAGCACCAATGTTGTCCAAGAGAGTGCCCCAGTGAATCAGACGGGTGATGAGGGTGACCTTGCCCTTATCCTGAACATCCTGGTGCCGGAGGATGGCTTCTACCACGCTCTCGGCCTGTTCCCGCGGTGCGATACCCTCGCCTCCCGTCACCCACGGATTCTGCAGAAGATCAAAGGCGTGAAGACCCGCAAAAAATTCGTAACTGAGATGGGTCCTCGCAATGAATTCATCGCAGGTGCCAATGTCGTGCAGCATGGCGGTCAGGTACCACGTCTCCTCAAGTTTCGAGCCTGGCGTAAGTTCAAAGTCGGGAAAACACTGCCTCGCGATTGCGAGGCCCCAGGTGTACACCCGCAAGCTGTGGCGGTAAGTATCAGCGTCAAGCTTGGACTTCACGTAAGTGGTTACGCGTTCGGCGAGCGGTGTCTTGGGAGGCTGAAGCGATGAGATGTCCATGGGCTGAGGACTGGTCGTGCTTGGCTTGTCTTGCGACTGATCGGCCGGCAACGCCGTGAAGCCGTACGTCTTTGCGCTATCAGCCATCTAGTCCGCGAGGAGATTGGGGTTGGGGCGGTCTGGAGCCGGCAGTGTTTACTCGGATATTGCCCAAGTTGGTGACGAGGCTGTGCTGTAGAGTAGCTGATGGGGCCACGTATAGGCAGGTACCCAAGATAGAGACTCCGGAGTTGGCTTCGCCTTGGAAGAGCTCCGTATAAACAAGCGCAATGGTTTAATCTTATACCTTTCACATAGCACTGCAACGTCCGTTGATATTTACTGCTGGGTGACTGTTGTTTACCCTTTGGATTACATCATGGTCCCAATCGCCCCGTCAATGGCAAGGCTGACAGTCGTTGCATTACTAACTCCCTCTCCGCAGAATCCGCCCGCCTTCCATTTGACATTCTTCCACTCCGTGCACTCCTTGCGAACGCCACACCAATATACTTCTCCTAGTCAAAGACACCGTGAAGCGGGGCCAGGGCCTTTTCCGGACGTACCCAGAGACCTCGATGTCTGAAGACCGCGCAAGGGAATACCTGAGAAGCTGGCAATTAAATGCGGAGCTCATGGTGAAGACGCCGTGTCTCATTAGACAGGAGCACTTCCTCATTTGGTCCGCTCCGATCCTTGTAAGCACATGACACGCATGCATAAGAGTGTTTGCGATTTACTTCAAATTGGAGGGACGTCCATCGCGTCCGTTGGTTGCCGTGTGCACCTGTTCCTGGGAGCTTCGCGCACTCCCGTCACTCACTTCGCTCTCACACGAGGCTCATTCAGCCCTCATCCGAGGCAGACTGTTGCCTGACTTCGGCCTGATTTTCGATACTTCAGGTTGAAAATCTGGTCTCCCCCTTCTCGAAGCTTTCAGATGAACTACGTCCTGCTCTCTATCATGAACGACAGGACCTCGTCGAGCTACAGTTGTGCTCCTGCATGGCCACTTCGACGGCTGCTACGGCAGGGCTACCTGGAACGTGTTCATCCCGCTCAATGCGTCATATTTCGTGTTTGTGTAACCATTCTCGCTGGCTCTGTGGTGATGATGTGTTGTTACCCCTCCTTCTGCCAACCATTTCAAGAGGCCCTTCGTGGCTTCCAACAAACTCTTTCCTTCCTTCCCTCTTCTAATCCTCGCCTCCCTTCAGCTTCTACTTGCCTTGAGAGCCAGCTGCTCAATTGAGAAAACCACTGTCAACGATGGCCGCAGTCCCAGAGAAAGTGAGGCAATGTGAGAGCATTATCGGCTACGAGTTCGCGGAGAAACGCCATGGGATCGACGCGCTCTTCGCCTACTCTGGCTCTTGCCGATACATGGGTTCTATCTTGGCGATCAAAAAGAACGACACGCTAGGAATCTTCGGCGACATAGTCATCCAAGACCACCTATGCCGGCAATGGCTTGCCATAGGCCTTTCCAAGGGCATGCGTTCCCATGAGAAGCAGTCTTTCTTCGTCGGGTGCTGACAACGCGCGATAGGGCAATGGACCCAAATCCGTCAGCAGGCGGCGAGCAATTCTAACCTGGCCTCCATTGGCAAGGCTAGAGGACTCGACGCGTGCGTCGTCCTCAATCCAGGAACGGCAGAGGTGACCGATAGTGTCATGGCTACCACTGTGGAAGCCATCATCGGGGCAGTGAGCTTGGACGGCGGCAGGGCGGCGGCCGAAAAGGTCATGGATCGACTCAATGTGACGCATGAATTGCTTACACCGGTAAAGTCGAAAACTCTCTTACCATCCTGGCCTTGAGCGCGAGGCGCACAATACTGCTTACGTGAAATATAGGTACCGCCTGCCACAGAGGCGACTGTGAGCTTTGACGCGGCGCAACCAGGAAGCATCGGGCGCGCAGCCGTCGCCCACGGGGTGCCTTGTGCAGTGTATATACCTATGCTTCCTACACCAGTGTAGATTGATTACACCGCACAAGATGCTTCGCCGGCTCCGGCGGCGCGCTGGACATCCTGGTTGCTCTACGCCAGGGCTCTCACTCATCTCTGCCGCGGATGGACCTAGCCTACTTGTGGCGAGATGCTCCCTGACCGGTCTTGCCGTGGGATCCGGTAGTGCTGCATTGAGGTGTAGCATTGCAGCATCCCTCGGGATCTGATTGTCAGGCCGTGATGCGGACTCTCGCCCTTGTACGCTTGGTCACACTCACAAACCCAGATCCGTTTCACACCTTCTGACGATCTTGTCTCCCATACAGAGAAACCAACAAGGCGGTGGCGCAGAATGAATTCGGAAGGTCATCGACAACTACGTCCCACCGAGCAAGCGCGTACCAGTGCTCACGACGCAGGAAATTCTCGCGAAAAGTGACGGAAGGGGTTGCTGGCTTTGATTAATCTTGTTTCGTATCAAGCTGTTCTCAACGGCTCCGATTGACCGCAGTACACTCATTCAGCCTTTTTGGAAAGAGTCTGTCGAAGAGGAAGACAGGGATGAGAGGCCAGCGACGGGTGTTTGTAGCCGAATTCAGTCCCTTTATCGAAGTTCCCCATGCTCATGACCCTCAGCAACCCGGAAGTAGGATACGACAAAGTCATTGAAGACCCGGACACCACGCCGACACCACTCGCTGGAGAATGCTCTTTAAGCACTCGAGCATTCTGCCAGTAATATTTCACTTAACCCGACACATCCTTCTCTATACCGTGTACCACCTCTCAATCCCATTTCGCACCCTTATTCCCCGCCACATGAGGCCGGTGTTTCCTCCGTGTGCAAGGCGCGGCACTTCCTTCCCTCCTGTCCGCAACACGTCCAGACGAACCCGTCCGTATAATCTGGCACATCCGCAAGACTCTCCATAGAGCCATAACGATTATCCTCGTGGTCGTCCCAGGCTTCGGCCTCGTCATTGATTTCCTTATGGCCTGCAAAGGCACAGCAAGTAGGTATCGCGTCAGCCAGTCATTCATTTAATCGAGCAGACACTCAACACCGATAAGGAATGAACCTAGACTCAAATATGGAGGTATTCAGCGCCTCTGTTCGGTCGTTATGCAAGAAGCGTAAGTAAAGCACAGCACAGCACGCCCACACAAATTAAGATACAATATATACATACATACATACATACATACATACATACATACATACATACATACATACATACATACATACATACATACCAGGAGAAATGATACTTGCACAAACGCACCAGTCTTCCCCACGGCCTCGATCTCCTCGACGTCGTATGTACTCCTCCTCGCACCGCCTGCAGACTGCATACGCCTTGCGATGGCCGCTTCTTCGTCGCGCTCGCATACGTCCTCGCCAGCGCCACGCAGATGGTCTCCTGGCGACACATCCTCTGGAGAACGATCCTCGGTCGAGCGGGCGTTGCCGAGGGCGATCGTCGCCTCAAAGGTACATACATGTTGATGTTGGTGGTTTTGGGCGCTGATCCTCCAATAATAGCAGAATCAGCACCGCTGGTTTGAGAGTTAGAGGAGGAGGAATCTTCTGAAGCAACTTCCGAAATTGCGGCTTCACGGGTCGTCCTCCCTCTGTACGGGTGGGGAACTTCCGATGTCGATGGGCAGGATGGCTGAGCCGACGGTCAAGGACATGGTTCGTGAGCGAGCGAATGAACGGGCTGGTCGGATGGGAGGCACGAGGGGTTTGTTTGCCTGGAAGCAAAATCACGCTGGAGGGGTGTGGTTAGTAATAGTACCCTGTAAGCAAGTATGTAGCCATTGGAAAGGAGTCCGGAGATCGTGGGAAGAGGTCAAGATGTTCCAGTACCGCTTGGATATATCAGTAGGAGAAAGTACGGGGTTGTCGTGTGTTTCTGGATGGATTGGCACGTGGTGCGTTACAATCCTGTAACTGTTGGCATCTCAGCGTCGCCATGGTCAATCTCGCTTCTTTCAGCCTTGTCGTTGCTGGGCAGACTCGCGAACTGCACGGTTGATAGCGTCCATTTGCGCTCATCGAAGGGGCCAGAGTGATGGGACAGAATTCAAGAGCTCGGGATGAAGTCTTTGTTACTAACCGAGGAAGGTGTACTGGACGTCACATTCAGCATCACATCCCTGATCCAAACTCCGCGGATCTGGCCATGTGAAGCAAGAAGTGGTAGCCCCAGACTTCTCTCCGCCCTCAGTCCACCGCCTCCAAATCCAAGGGCTTGTAGTCTTCCTTCCAGCTGACCTTCCAGATATCCGCATTTCCTTTCTCGGTCCGGATCTTCTTCGCCCGGCCCGCACCCGTCCCTGCACCACCTGCACCACTTTGTTCGGTCGCTTGCAGAAGCGCTTGGCTGTCGACCGCAAACGCCCTGACCAATTCCTTCATTCTGGCGCTCGCAACAAAAGCCGCAGTTAACATGGGTGTCTCAGCGACGACCTGGGCCAGAGTCATGCATTCAACGAGCCAAGTGCGAGAGACGTAGTGGCCTGCAAACCATAGGGCACTGTTGTATGCAAGAACGAGCTCGGGAATGTAGTGATTGCGGATATCGTCCAGGACGATTGCTTCATTTTCATCATCCGGCCGGCAGAGGAAGTCGTCGACAAGAACTGGATTCATCGCTTGGCGAACGTCGTCAAGAGCTCGCTTAAGATCTCGCCTGTAATTGCGCGCTACGGACGGGTTGGTTTTGTGTCTAGTGCGGCTGCAGTTAGTTCACCGTAAGGCAATGACAGACAGAGGTACTCACTGTTCGAGGGCGTCCGCCACTTCCTGGAAAATGTCCAAAGCATCGATGGCGGCTACGAGCTGCTCTAGCTGCTTCCATATCAAGCACTGATGTGCCAGCGTTTGGCGATCCGTCTTTGCCTTTCCGAACGCAGCATCGGCGC
This sequence comes from Cladophialophora carrionii CBS 160.54, assembly GCF_000365165.1. Lineage (NCBI taxonomy): Eukaryota > Fungi > Ascomycota > Eurotiomycetes > Chaetothyriales > Herpotrichiellaceae > Cladophialophora > Cladophialophora carrionii. The sequence continues at coordinate 1,030,963 of NW_008481830.1, forward strand.
CGGCTGCCTTCCGCTTGCGAGTCGGGCTGCCAATAGGCTTGACGTAATCTTCATCCATCTCGTCGACTTCACTCTCGATGTGGCCGGTAGGTGGATCCGCGTCTGCAAAATGTAGGTTCATGCCCACAGCGGCAAGGGACATCACAGACAGTCCAACTCGCTCAAGCAGCTGGCGGAGGGCGACAAATTTACCTTCGAGCAGGAAGACCTTGTACAGCACGCCGACAGACCAAGAAGCTAATCCCCAGTTCTCGGCATCAACATAGCGGATCCATTCGACGCTCCTAATTGCCCTTAATTCGGCTTCGGGGACGTCGCCACTCATCAGGCCTGGTCGAATCTTGTGCTGCGCAGTTTTGCCGGTGCCTCCCATCATCGTGATTTTGGCAGAGATAGGACCGTGTCTATAGTGACGGAGCTTTTGAAGGTCTGCAAAGTTGGCCAGCGAGAAGATACCGTAGGCGACTTCCGAGACGTTGATGTTGTACTGCTTCATGAGCTTGACTTGCAAGTCTCGCTCGCGCCGGTCCGTCACATTGATTAAGATGTCCCCCAAGACGTGGTAGCTTCTCTTCTTGGACAGTTTGGAAGCATAAAGAGGTATCAGGAGCCATCTGCCCAAGCTCTCCAGCATCCCAACGTAAGCTGCGATATTGTTCTCCAGTTCATATTCGTTTTGGGCATATGCCGACTCCAGCATACCCAGAGATCGTAGCAAGAGCTGCAAGTGCGCCACCACTCGTACACAGTCTTGATCCTGCGCATTCAGTGAAGCAAGTTCGTTCACTTCGCCCTCGTTCTTCTTCATAAGCTGCGAACCCTGGCCAGTCGCGTACGCGACATGGGCTGCAGCGCGACCCATTGTGACGAAGAGGTTGTCAAAATCTTTTGACATCAACGCCAACTCAACCAGCTTGTGCGGGAGGTGGATTTCTTCCTTAACTGATGGATCGGACTGGACGACGGCCAAATACTGTCGGATCTTTTCGGTCGAAGGTGCTGCAGGCAGGTATCCAGAGATGGTAGATGCCGAGGATCTGGTTCTGAAAGCTTCGAGATAGTGCTGATATCTCTGGATCAGGAGAGAATTGAAAATGGAGAACAGGTGGTCTTCAATGGTCTTGCTTGCAGACTTGGAGGCGCCGAAGTCGCCGCACAGGATTCCATACACAGCTCTCTGGAAGTGATCTTCAACCGCAGGGTTCTGTGCCAGCATGCGGCAGCGCTCCAACCATTCCGAGTTTGTGGCAAAGTTCAGGATGCGCACCCACGGAGAGTCGATCATCTGTTTGGTGGGAGTACCGCATCCACAAAGGGAGGCATATTTCCACAACATCTTTCGCTCAGCGAACCACGACTGAATTTCGGTATTGCTCTGTCCTCGGCGCAGCATCTCCCAATACGTCTGCCAGGTCGCCTGGTCATAGTATTCATCTTCGTCTTCAAAAGCTGCCGACTCTCTAGTGCGGGCATCGGGGTCGAGCTGTGTAACAAGCTTGGTTTGGTCGCTTTCACAGACGTGTGTTCGGTTCAAGCCTGGGTTTGAGGGCTCTAGTGGCAACGACCAGACTCGAGTGCGCTTCTGCTGCTTGATCTTTGACTGAGTGAAGATGGGTCCAGAGCTCCAGATGCCGTCACCACGTGATGACTTGTCCATCAGACTGCGTGTAAGATCCTCGATGGGCGAGGATGTGGCTGCTGCTCTTTCCTGCAGCCACGACAGGATATTTTCGTACTCCTGGGCGACAGCATCTGAGTCTAGAAACGAAGTCCAAAGTTCGGTGTTGGTGGAATAACGGTGCAAGCCAGCAAGTCTCGATTCTTGGGCAATCTGCACGTCGTTGAGGTTGCGAGGTGAATTGGTGTACAGCAGGTTCCTAACCAGAATCCAGAGATCAGATTCGAGCTGCAACTTGTCCAATTCGCCCTGTTCCTGTCCCGCAGGTGTTTTGGCTTTTCGTATGTCTGCGATCTTGCTATAGCGTTCCAGCAATACCAACGCATCGTCCCAGAGTGAGTTGTCCGTGGGTTCTCGATTAGAGACGAATCTATCCAGAGCTTTCGCAAACTCCTCGACCTGTCGGCTTACTCGTTCGGCAGTGTCTTGCAGAGGACGAAGCATCTCTTGCGCAGAAGACCGAAAGGGAGACTGCGCATCTGTTGTGTCGATCAGCATGCTTGATTCGGCCCGTCGCCCGAGTTCCATCCCGCCTTGTGAAGTGTAAAGAAATTCGTTGTTCTCAGTCGCACCTTCGTGAAGGGACTCTTCATCATCCTCATCAGCCATTTGCTGATCCTCGCGTTCGTCGTCTGGCGAGTTCGACTCTTCCGGGCTGAGGTTGTTGTCCAGCTGCATTTATATCAGTAGGTTTCCAAGAGACGCGCTGTTACTGACTCACCTGAGACTGCCTTCCATAGAGGGAAGACCGCGTGACAGGCGCCATAGTCGTGTTACTCTTCCTATTAGGATGGTGAGTTCAAGCTGATCCGGACTTTTCTGATACTGCCTCGCTTTCGCACGCGACGCGACGTTACGGAGGAGCATTGGTGCAGTGAAGAAAATTTCAAAATTCCTTCAACCTCACCTTTTTGTACTCTCGGCTTCTTTGTTCTTCTTCTTTTTCCTCAATGTCATACAGGTAGTCATTAGAGTCTCGGAACAGACGATTACTTCTTCAATGTTTGTTCAGATCCTACGGGGTCTCTCGCGTGCTCACGATTGCCTCAGAGCGTTATTTTGGCATTCGCTGTTCAGCTGACCAGACCTCGCAAAAGGGACGATGGCTCAGGTAGAAAAAATCGATTTGCTACATTCTTCCACAAGTGCTGAAAACCTCGACACCAGTCATGCTCAGGGAACGCTATGTACAAGGCCATCTTTGAGCATGTTAACTTTGCCCTCGCTGCTGCATCTTCAACCTCAGTAGCTTCGGTTTGGGGCACGATGTCGTGCTGGCGTCATCGCCCTTGTCACTGTAGAAGGCATTGCAGCACTCGTACAAGGCGTCTACCGCTGACTGGCACTTTTCTTCCTTGTAGTTGTGCTTTTGCAGGCAATCTGGACCGTGGCGTCAACCGGTGCTTGCTCGGAGGCATGGAGACTGTCACCCACCTTGGATGGCACACTTGGCAGAGAAGTCCATCAGCTTTCATATCTTCCGGAGTGGTGGAAGAGTGTACTCACTGCCCTAGGGTGGCATGGAGGATCTGTTTTCAAATCGTCTTCTAATTTGCCCTTGGCCACAGTTAGCATCTGTGACAATGCGGTGTATTCAGGCCAGAATGAAGCTCACCATTATGTCCTCGTTCAGATGCACCTTAGTATACTCAGAATCCTCCACAAGAGTGCAGGTTGTGAATAGTACAGGACTGATACAAGGTATCCTTCAAAGTCAGATTGGTTGAGTGTTTAACTGGCCAACATTCAGGCATTGAGCCAGCTGAACAGCACTGCGTCATAGGTACGAGTCAGTGCCTAGGTACCTACTTGGTACTTGGTATCACCACTCCTGTACTCGTACTGGTTACTTCACTTTCATCTCCAGCTCAGCAATCCAAGGTTGAACGCAGTGCTATTTAATTGAGACATTACAGACCGCTGAGGGCTAGACTGGAGATATTCCCATCTCTTTAGCCTCCATGGTTGTAGAGCTACATATGAGCCGCTCTGTGGCAGCAACTTTCACAAAATTCATGACGCCGAAGGTGCAACATTGACTCTGCGAGTCGTTGGACTTGATTTTCAGCTCTCGACTCTTCCTCTTCACCCTTGAATCTTCGATGCCATGCTGGGCTCCCGTCAGAAAGCTGTCCAGCCACTAGCATCTCTCACGCGTCCAAAGCAGTCATCATACTTCCATCATCACCACTGTACCCGCCCGTTGAAAAACGTGTTGACCTGGCAGAGCGATTGAAGTGCGCATGATGTTTTCTCAATCTGGTGCCGCGGACTTGACATGAGGCTCAGATCAACCATCCCAGACTGCAGCCTTCATCTTTTCAACAGCTTCCTTTTCACGCTGCTTTTCCTCCTTTTCTCGGTTCCGTCGTTTCATCTCTTGCTCCCTCACAGCTCGATCGTACTGCCTTTGTTCCTCCGTCTTCTTTTGGGCCTTCATGCCTAATCCAGCAGCAATCATTCGACTTGCGGCAGCCGTCGTCTTCTCTGGTCTCCTTCGATCTCTATCAGAATCTGATTGCGGAGTAGACGGAGTAGGCGGAGAGTATGGTCGCGTGCTCGGACGGCCCCCTCCCAGAACTTGGGCAGGTGACCAGTCGATATCCTGCCCACCTGGTGAGATAGGAGTTGGAGGAGGCGGTCCCAATGCAGGATCCAAGGACTTGACTGGCTTCAGTGCAGATTCCACTCCATCAACAGGTGTTTGCGTATTTGACGTCTCGTCGGCGTCATCGTCCTCCCACGAATCCAACACGCCCTCTTTCGCTTTGGAAGGCATAGCTTTCGAACTAGGAGGGAGATCTATGTGCAAGCTCGCCATCTTGGACTCCATTGATGCTTGGGCGGACATGCCGAGGGCGAAGGAGTTTGAAGTGATTCCTGCGCACTACCATCGAAAGAGATCACAATGGCGGCTTTTGAAGCAGAATCCAGGAACGAAGGATCAGATCATCGTGCGACGATGTCATAAGATGATCGATGCTCCTGAGAAACCATGCTCCGCAAGCAGCTCCAACGCTGAGACACCTCGCATGAGAGGAACGGGTGAGAGGCAGGATGACGAATGGCAGGTGCAGGTAAAGTCAAGCGGCAGATGCCAGCTGGGCTTCACCAGAGAAAATGCTCCGGTTAAAGTTTGGTGCCTGCAACGCTGGGGAATCTGCGAACCATCCCCGCATTCAGGTGTCGTGTCGCCTGCTGCAGGGGCACGATGGGGGAGGAAAGGTGCAATCCATGCCGAGCAGCAAAGACTGGACTGGACTCTGTCCGGCTTGGTCTTGTCCCCGTGAGCTCAGACTTCCGTATTCGACACAGAAGAAAGAGTGGGCGGCTGTGGTACGGTGCAAGTACTTCAGCTGCTTTATGTCTCCCTTCTCGTTGTACCCACCACTTCGATAATTCCTCGGCCTTTCAGCGACTCCATCGGGTCCGATCTCGCAAATTACGAGCAGTTTCGTCTCGAAAGCTCTCTAGCGTCTCGGAAAACACCTCTGTCCAGCCCCCAACGCCACGACATGCGTCTCGATAAACCATCCTTCAATGGCGTCTCTCCGACCTCGGGAGTTGCTCATCTGCTTCACGGCCATTACCCGATTGCAACGGTTATCGTACCGAGCAATAAATTAGACTCTCTTACCCAACCTTTGTATATATTCCCCTCAGACCACATAGCGTCCTGTCGCTTCGCGTTCAGTCTCATTGTCGCTCTCTCTGCGATTTTGGTTGATGCTTTCCGAGCTCGCAAGGTCATTTGTTAGTGTATCTGGTGCCGGAGTCTCATTAATCGACTGCGGGGGTCAATTGGCAAGATGACCAGAATCATCTTACCACGGGGTTTGAGATCCCAGAAAGCTTCGATACCCATACTGTATAGATATGGCACATGTGGCAATGTCGCTCCATTTTCATCTTCGGCGCGTCGGTCGAGCTACGCAGACACCATCAACAACCTCAAAATCGGCAAACATACTCGCGTGCTGTATCAAGGGTTTACTGGGCGCCAAGCAACAATGAATGCAAAGGAATCGCTGGAGTTTGGAACCAATATTGTTGGTGGAGTCAAGCCTGGAGTAGAGGGAGAACACCTGGGTTTACCTGTGCTGCCCACTGTCAGAGCAGCTGTGGAGAAGCTCAAGCCCGACGCCAGCGCCATCTACGTCCCAGGCAATGGCACGGTCACGGCTATGGAGGAAGCGATTGAGAACGAAATTCCCCTAATTGTCGCCGTCGCCGAACACATACCGGTCCACGATATCTTGAGAATACATCAAATGCTCCGAACTCAGTCGAAGACGAGGCTGGTGGGCGCAAACTGTCCCGGCATTATTAACGTGCATGGCCGATGTCGGTTAGGCTTTCAGCCTCTGCCGTTCTTCACCGAAGGCAAAGTCGGTATCATTGCGAAGTCCGGCACACTGAGCTACGAAGCGGTTGCTTCTACGACACGAGCAGGATTGGGCCAGACATATGGGATTAGCATGGGCGGCGACGTTCTTGCAGGGACCACCTTCACCGAAGCTTTCCAAGTATTGGTAGAAGACGAGGACACCGAAGGCATCATAATGATAGGCGAGGTCGGCGGCAGCGCGGAACTAAGGGCGGCAGAGTGGATCAAAGATTACAATAGGCGGACAGCAAACCCGAAGCCTTTCATGTCTGTCATAGGAGGTATCGAGGCGCCGCCTGGTCGTATCATGGGCCATGCTGGGGCGTGGGCAGCCCCTGGGGAAGCGACTGCAGCCCAGAAGATTAGAATCCTGGAAGACGCTGGTGTGACAGTTGTCGATCACCCAGAGAAACTCGGCGAAGGCATGAAGAAATTACTGGCCGAGAGGACGACATCGACTCCACGGACGCCCTGGAGTTCGGGTGCATCACAAAGGAGAGACTTTCATACGATGCGGACACGACCGAGGCCGCAAGAAGGAAAAGCAAGCCCCTCACAGAAGCGTACTTTATACGTCAAAGCCTCGCAAGCGTTCGACATGCTAAATGCGAGAGGCATACCGACGGTCGAAGTACCTACAGGACTTCCCGAGAGATTTATCGCCGTCTCAATTGACCGAGAGGCGCGGCAACCATGCATCATCGCGTCGCCCACAACGAATCCCGAAGAAGCATTCGCAAAATCCAAGAAATTCCCCTTCGCGTACGGCACGGATGAGGCGCTCTCGGATTCCATGCTTGAAATAGTCTCAGCGCACCTGGGTGTCTCTGGCAGCGGTCAACATGCCTTGCGCAGATTGATCGCTGAGTTGGTCGACATCTTCATGTCCAAGGAAGCGTTTGTAGTTCAGACCCAGATTGTGGTCGACGACAAAGGAGGTCTGCAAGTGCAGAGAGCCAAATTCGGATTCGACGATGCCGCTTTCCGGAGTTCCGGCCGCCAGGCGGAGGTCCATGCCCTGAGAGACATCAAAAGCGAGGTCCGCCAGGAAGTCGAGGCGGAAAAGGAAGGCATGATATACGTCAAGCTCGCGGGAGAAGGCACTCTAGGTACGATAGTCAATGGCGCCGGGTTGGCCATGAACACTGTCGACGCACTGGTTGCCCGAGGTGGTCATCCGGCAAATTTCATGGACACGGGTGGGAAGGCCACTTCGGAAACCATCAAGGCCGGCTTCAGGATCGTGACATCAGATCCTCGAGTCAAGTGTATCTTTGTCAATATCTTCGGCGGGTTGACTCTGGGCGACATGATCGCGCGGGGAATCCTGTTGGCCTTCAAAGACCTCAACCTGCAAGTACCTGTGGTGGTACGGATCCGAGGTACGCGCGAGGCTGAGGGCCAGAAGCTCATTCGAGAAAGTGGTCTCAAGCTGGACGCATACGGTGAGTGCACATGGACGAGGCTCGATTGCACAGACTGACAAACCCATTATAGACTCCTTTGACGAAGCGGCCGCTCGCGCAATTGCACTAGCTAACGGAACGGCAAAGATGGAGTGACACAGACTGAGGAAAGCATGACATGCTCGGCGGGGGCTATTGGCACAACATTCGCATGGAAGTTGTAAACATCGCTTGGAGTTTGGGTGATTTGGGGGAAGACCTGCATGGTCCTGCACTTGGCGAGACGCGCATCGGATGACCATTGTGAATGTAACTGCAAAGGTATACCCGAGAGGATGCATTACACGAGGGAGCATACATACCCAGAGAGGAAGTCAACCTGCGACCAGATATCAGGAATGCCTGCTATTCGCTTCTCAAGAAGACATGCACTCTCGGATGCATAAGTCGGCTGCATCCGCCTGGCTGGGAGCATTAATCCCTAATCTCTGCACATCTAAGAAGGAGAAGAAGTGCACGTATTCTCAATCCTCTGATTGGCTAAATCCCGGTGTCTAGCTGCTTCCACAAACCTCAGACGGTGTCGACATCGACGTGCTGACTCGGTTGTGATGTCGTGTGTGTTGACGCAGACATCCAAGAGACTGGATACGACTGGGGAGCTTCTTGTAGAAGGCCAGTGAGACTCTGATTTGCGGAATCGTCTTGCTCAGCACCTTGCACGGCCTATGGAGCGGCGACAGTGTGTCAGCATGATCCCGCGGGCCGCGCTTGGATGGGAATGGCAGCACAACATACAGGACCAAGACATGCATAAAGTCGCAAAACGTGCTATATGGCCACCTTGCGTACACAGCCACGTTTGCCCATTTCCCGTGGGAGTTGCGAAGGACGGAATCATAAGGTATGTTGGAAAGCTACGCGCAGGAACGTACACAATCGAATCAATTCAAGTTCGATTGGTGTTCACTGGTCATGACATTGCCTTGAAAGAAATGGGCTGGCGCCTAAGACTGGGTGCGGTGCCCTAGAAGCCCGAGTCTAAAGAGCCTAATAGAGCCTAAATAGCACTTGGCTTAGGCGCCCGGCCTAGCTATGTACGGGTACGGTCTGTGACTGCAGACTTGTTAATAAGCGAGGACATCGAGAACACTGCGTGCTGTCGATAAATTGCTGACGACCCCCACCGGCACGACTCAGCAGTCGTTCATCAGTCTCGTGCTACACTCCAGGAGGATCTTTGTTTCTCTCCTATCGAGACTTGTCGCCTTCATTGTGACGATCTTACTGTGCCTGCTATCGGAATAGACGCTTTGGCCGCAGGAATTACTGCGCGAACTCGACAACATGGCAACATTTGCAAACGAATCCTTCTCGAAATTCGCATCTGTTTCTACACAGCATCTTTCGGGACTCTCATCGTTCTGGTCTTACTATCTGCTCCCTGCGATCGTCGCATACCCGTTTCTGTGCTCAGCACTGCGCTTTCGCAAGCTGAAATCATTGCAGGCCAAGTACAAATATGGGACACCGGAGCGGCCGTCATATGAGGGCATGACGGTGAAGGAGGCCCACGATATCATCGAAGTGGTCAGCGACACGGAGTTCCCAGCTCTGTTCGAGAAAGGTTTACAGTTTGCCCTGTTTCGCACATATGGCATCCCCACCATCAGCGAGCTACTCGTCAAGACAACTCAGCTGTCCACCGAAAAGAACGTGCCCAAGCGTTACGCCGACACTGGAGTATTGCTGGGCGATATGTATGGCGCCGAGCCCAACAGCGACAGGTGCATCGAGGCATATGCCAGATTGAATTACTTGCATGGCCACTACATCAAGCAGGGCAAGATCAGCAACGACGACATGCTCTACACGCTGTCACTGTTCCTCAACCAGCCGGTTGAATGGATCAACAAGTATGAGTGGAGACAGCTGACCGAGCTGGAAATCTGCGCTATGGGTGTCTTCCACAAAGCCATGGGCGACGGTATGGATATCTCTTTCGAGAAGCTCCCGTCCTATTCCACCGGATGGAAAGACGGCCTACACTTCTACCGCGAGCTGGATACCTGGGCCAAAGATTACGAGAAGAGATGTATGGTCCCGAACAAGAAGAACTACGATACAGCAGTGCAGACTCGGCAGCTGCTGATCAGCCAACATCCTCCCTTCATGAGGGGTGTTCTTACCAAAGTGATCAGTGCGCCATTGGACGACCGATTGAGGGAGGCCATTATGTTTGAGAAGGCACCGGCATCATATTTAGCGTTCTTCGACGGCTTCATGAAGCTGAGACGCTTATATTTGAGGTATCTGGCCTTACCTCGACCCAAATTCATGGCGAAGAAGATGCTCACCAAGGAACCTGACGCGAAGGGCAAGAGGTACTACCTCGTCTGGGACACCGCACCGGTCTATGTCAAGCCGACGTTGTGGAATCGATGGGGACCGGGCGCACTGCTCGGTCTGTTGCTTGGGATATCCCGCCCAGGAGACCCGGACACGTATCCGGAGGGATTTGAGGTGAAAAATGTAGGGCCATCTGTCTTTGTGGGCAAGGGCCAGAAGGAGATGGACTTGGTGAAGGAGAAGCTGATGAAGGAGAGGACCGGTGGCTGTCCGTTCGCGGTCCGCCGTCAACACCAAGCTTGAGCCATAGCCTTCACAAAGCGTGTTTTTCCGCACATTCAATGGACGAGGATAACAATGTCCCATCTCTCAAGCTCCTCCGCCCTGTGACCTCTGGTATCTGAATACATGCAAGGCTAGCTAGGGGGTGTCCTTCAGCCTTTGCGCCACTCCTTGGCATTTCCTACCAATAGAGAACCACCAAGCAACGCCTATCCTTCCTCTGACGGGCATCTCCATGCCTATGAACTTGGGCTTAGGCGCGCCCCGCCTCAAACCGCGGATAGCCAGCAGTCCATCTCATCACATAAAGATCAGCGTGGGGCGTGTCTTGTGGTCTGTGAGGGAAGGAGGGGAGGAGTCAAATCGTGTTGAGTGGTTGTTGCCTCCTCATAGAAAATGTCTGCTTCGTGCGGGAAGCTGTTGTCACTTTCTCAACCTGCTTCTTCGCTTCCTCGTGTCCTCAAGTCCACACGATCTGTCCGCGGCTTCCATTCAACGTCCTTCAGGATGTCGACCCTCGCAGCGTTTCGCTTACCCAACATCTCCAACGAGCCAAACCAACACTATGAGAAGGGCGGGAAGTCAAGAGAGGGTCTGGAGGCAGCAGTGAGAGCTCTGCAAGAGAAAGCCCCTCTCGACATCCCCATCGTGGTGTCAGGAAAGTCCGTCAAAACCTCCTCCGTGCTCACTCAGAGCAACCCGTCCTCCCACGCGACGCCCATTGCCAAATACTCCAATGCCTCAGCAACAGATGTCAAGAACGCCATCGACGCCGCGCTTGCCGCCAAGCCTGCCTGGGAATCTCTCCCCTTCGCCGACCGCGCTGCCATCTTTCTCAAGGCGGCAGATCTGATCAGCACGAAATACAGATACGAGATCATGGCGGCAACGATGTTGGGGCAGGGAAAGAATGCATGGCAGGCCGAGATCGATGCGGCTGCCGAGCTGATCGACTTTCTGAGATTCAATGTCCGATATGCGGAGGAGCTATACGCACAGCAGCCGCCCTACAATTTCCCGGGCGTGTGGAACAGGGTTGAATACCGACCGCTAGAAGGCTTCGTCTATGCCATCTCGCCATTCAATTTTACAGCTATTGGAGGTAACCTGCCTGGTGCTCCGGCTCTGATGGGCAATGTGGTCATCTGGAAGCCCAGTCCCTCCGCCATCGCATCGAACTATCTGGTGCACCAAATCCTTACCGAAGCTGGGCTGCCCGCAGGCGTCATCCAATTCGTACCGGGCGATGCCGAGGAGGTTACCCAGGCCGTTCTCAGCCACAAGCACTTTGCCGCTCTGCACTACACCGGGTCTACAGCCGTTTTCCGGAAACTCTATGGTCAGATCGGCCAAGGGATCGCTGAGGGGCGATACAGGGGTTATCCGAGGATAGTTGGCGAAACCGGGGGAAAGAACTTTCATCTAGTCCATAAAAGTGCCGACATCACCAATGCAGTCGTGCAGACCGTCCGAGGAGCATTCGAGTACCAAGGTCAGAAATGCAGTGCTACCTCGCGGTTATACGTGCCATCCTCGATTTGGCCCGAGTTCAAGAGCAAGCTCGTCGAGGCCACAGAGAAGCTCAAGGTAGGGCCGCCGGAGGAATTCGATAACTTCATTGGCCCGGTGATCCACGAAGCGAGCTTCAAGAAGCTTTCGGGTGTCATCGACGCCGCCAAGGAGGACAGCTCTCTGGAACTGGTCACTGGTGGTAAGTACGATAGTTCTAAAGGCTGGTACATTCACCCTACAGTGTATGTCGCGAAGGACCCGAGTCATCGGAACTTCACGACCGAGTTCTTTGGGCCGATCTTGACGGTCTATGTCTACGACGACTCAGCCCCAGATTCATTCGAGAAGGCCTGTGAGCTGGTGGATAGCACATCCGAGTATGGCTTGACCGGCGCTGTATTTGCCCAGGATCGCGCCGCCGTCAGATATGCGGAGGAAGCTCTGAGAAATGCGGCTGGTAACTACTACATCAATTGCAAGAGTACAGGTGAGTGCCCCATATCCGGGTTGTAATCGGTTTGTGAGCTAACAATGAGGAAAGGTGCTGTCGTCGGACAACAACCATTCGGAGGTGCACGAGCTTCAGGTACAAACGACAAAGCTGGATCGGCCGCCATATTGTCGCGATTTGTTAGCATGAGGTCGATGAAAGAGGAGACACTGCCAACAACCAAGGTTGAATACCCTTCCAACGAGTTGTAGACTGAGCAGTCCCCGGGATTTCCTTGGTTGATACCCAGCGTGTCTATGGCATGGACATAGCGATAAAGGATGGCGGACTTGTCATAGACAAAAGCACAAATGTGTAAGACTCCGGATAATGAATGTTTCCGTACGACCTCGCCTCGTGTTGTGATGTGACTTTGACCTTCACGCGTCGCTTGTGTTGCCGCAGAGCCGAAAGCGGGAAAGCGCGACAACAGGCACTTAGTGGCTTCTTCACCGCCTGATTTGCGCCGTTATGCTCATTAGCCGCTTGGCGGTCCACTTCCTCTGCCCAAACGTTCAAGTTTGTTGACGGCGGATTTCTCAAGTCTCGTCTCTATCCACAACGACACCTCACCTCCATCCCGTCTTCTGGAGATCTCTTCTTTGGTGTAGCTTTGCTCTCATCTCCCTCTCTCTGCGTGTGTCTCATCATATCCTCAAACCAGGTGTCAATCAGGCAGGATGCGTGAAATCGTGAGTACAACACGCGTCGGATGGCCTGCGTACCCCTGTGTCCTTGCCCTCGACCCCACCATTCAGCGAGCAACAACTGACATGTCTATCACAAACAGGTTCACCTTCAGACCGGCCAATGTGTAAGTCTACTTCAGCCGATGCCCTCATCACTCTCAAAGGCTGACAAAATCTCAGGGCAACCAAATCGGTGCTGCCTTCTGGTACGCACACACCGCGAGAGACGCGTGACCGCTCAATCCTAACACCTTGATAGGCAGATTATCTCGGGCGAACATGGCCTTGACGGCTCTGGAGTGTATGTACAAGATCTTCTAGGGGCACAAACCTTCAAGTTGACTCGGATATCAGCTACAACGGCACATCAGACCTTCAGCTTGAGCGCATGAACGTCTACTTCAATGAGGTACCTCGACCCCCGCTTTCCATCGATCAATGCATTAACCTCGTCTAGGCATCCGGCAACAAATATGTCCCCCGTGCTGTCCTCGTCGATCTCGAACCTGGTACCATGGACGCCGTTCGAGCCGGTCCTTTCGGTCAACTCTTCCGTCCTGACAATTTCGTCTTTGGCCAGAGCGGTGCTGGTAAGAGCAGCACGTCAAAACCATTGAGAAGCATACACAAGTAACACATCACTGTAGGAAACAACTGGGCCAAGGGCCACTACACCGAGGGTGCTGAGCTTGTCGACCAGGTTCTTGATGTCGTCCGACGTGAGGCCGAGAGCTGTGACTGCCTTCAAGGCTTCCAGATCACCCACTCGCTCGGTGGTGGTACCGGTGCTGGTATGGGTACGCTGTTGATCTCGAAGATCCGCGAGGAGTTTCCCGACCGAATGATGGCCACTTTCTCCGTCGTCCCCTCCCCCAAGGTGTCCGATACTGTCGTTGAGCCATACAATGCCACCCTTTCCGTCCATCAGCTGGTCGAGAACTCCGACGAGACCTTCTGCATTGACAACGAGGTATGATCTGTCACGTTTGAAGTCTTGACAAGCACTGACGTGTACAGGCTCTCTATGACATCTGCATGCGCACCCTCAAGCTGTCGAATCCCTCTTATGGTGACCTGAACCACCTTGTCTCCGCAGTCATGTCTGGCGTCACCACTTGTCTGCGATTCCCCGGTCAGCTCAACTCCGACCTTCGAAAACTCGCGGTCAACATGGTCCCCTTCCCTCGTCTGCACTTCTTCATGGTTGGCTTCGCGCCTCTCACCAGCCGCGGAGCTCACTCCTTCCGTGCCGTCACTGTCCCAGAGCTCACGCAACAGATGTTCGACCCTAAGAACATGATGGCTGCGTCTGACTTTAGGAACGGTCGGTACCTCACCTGCTCAGCCATCTTCCGTGGCAAGGTGAGCATGAAGGAAGTCGAGGACCAGATGCGCAATGTCCAGAACAAGAACAACTCGTACTTCGTCGAGTGGATCCCCAACAACGTCCAGACTGCTCTGTGCTCTATCCCGCCGCGCGGCCTGAAGATGTCGTCCACATTCGTCGGCAACTCTACCTCTATCCAGGAACTCTTCAAGCGTGTTGGGGACCAGTTCACCGCCATGTTCCGACGAAAGGCTTTCTTGCATTGGTACACTGGCGAAGGTATGGACGAGATGGAATTCACCGAGGCCGAGTCCAACATGAATGATCTGGTCTCGGAATATCAGCAATACCAGGATGCTAGTATCTCCGAAGGCGAGGAGGAATATGGTGAGGAAGAGGCTCCTCTTGAGGAGGAAGCTTAGATGATGTACTCCGGTGTCTGAGCAGAAACAGTTGGCTTGTCCAGTACTAGTTTTGATCGCGTGCACAGGAGTGAAGGCATGGTCTTGTAACATGTCACTGGAGGAGACACAAGGCCATTGATTGGTTCTGTTGGAAGCATTCACCACCGATGAGAACAAGATCTCTTACGTTGCTTATTGCAAACCCAGCGAAGCGTTGCACATTGTCTTGCAGGCGAGAGGGCAGCATAGGTTCAGATAGGAATTGAGCTCACGCTAGCAACTTTTGCATTTCACCTGCTATTCCATCAGTCTTGCTGAGGACGCGTGCGGTTATGGTCATGGCAAGGACGCTATCCCGATGAACGACGTTGAGTTGACGATTCCACGGGATGCTGTTCTGTTGCTCCTACTTTCGCTTCAGAGTAGACTGCTCTTTCAGCAAAGCCATACGAAGGGTATATACTTTGTGCGCGCGCCGAGAGGAGCATCCTTTCCGCTCCCGTACGATCCAATAGACGACCGCCGAAATAGACGTCATATACCTGTCAACTGATATAGAATTACGTGTATCCTCGATACTCCCTACGGACGAAAACGAGGAAGAGCTATATTATGTATATAGGTCGGCGATACTGCGTGTGAGATTGACGTCGATAGTATTGTCTACGTAGAGAGTAGATATACTCGCAGCATGGATACTCGAGAGATAGTATAGATACTCGCAGTATGGATACTGTTAGGGACAGCCTAAGGCGATAGGTAGAGGGTAACAGTTAGGGGTCTCAATAGTATTAGGTATCCCTAGACCTCTAGGTCATACAGGACTCGAAGCATGAGAGGAGGATGGGACTCTCATGCGAGAGGCGCGAGAGTTGTATGCGTCCTCCTGGCAGGCTTAATAAGCTCTAGTAGCTGTTCCTGACAGATACTCGATAGTATAGATACTCGATAGTGTATATACCTCGATAGTATAGATACTCGTAGTACGGATACTCGTAGTACGGATACTCGCAGTATGGATACTCGCAGTATGGATACTCGATAGTGTATATACCTCGATAGTGTATATACCTAGATAGTGTATATACCTCGATTAGATGGATAAGCATACAGTAAAAGGTTCCGATGTACTATATTCGGTACAGTAGACATTTGACAGTGTGTCGTTCGAACTGTGTGTAGTTACTAAGCTCATTCTATCTCTTTCCCTCTTCCCTCTTCCCTCTTCCCTCTTCCCTCTTCCCTCTTCCCTCTTCCCTCTTCCCTCTTCCCTCTTCCCTCTTCCCTCTT